>NC_135884.1:6600408-6851519 GCF_964194155.1 Cetorhinus maximus | reverse complement strand
ACTTCTTTGTAGAAAAGAGCTATCTAAATCAGATATGCAGGCGCTGAATCACCTCCAGGGAAATCAGGTTCTTACTGTGATCATTAATAGACAACTGATGCTTCACCTCAGGAAAGGAAACAAATTCAGATGAAGAGCTATGGGTCCTAATAAAGTTTGAACAAGTCCGAAACCAAATTTATTTTCATATTTAATCTTTCTGCATTGTGCCCATTCTCATGCCTCAACATTCATCCTATGGTGTGGGGCCCAATATTGCACAAAGTGCCCTGCCCTTCACACTTCTGATGCCAAAGTTGGTTATGTACAGGACTGGTGCTCCAGCCATTGAGGATTTAGACAGGTCACAATGGGGGGGGTTCACTGACACACTACAAAAACAAGGCCTGAATCTCGCGTTCCGAAGTCAGGCGCGTGCCCGACATGAACGCGCAGAAAATTGCGCGAAATGGCATCGGGTGTGAATCCCAACATCATCGCGCACACACACGCACAATATTGAAGTCAGAGAGCGCGACTCCAACTCCGACTAAAGGGCCAATTAAGGTCACTAAGAAGCCTACTGACCGCGATTTTACATCGTCCGTGTGAATTTTAGCCCATCGCAAGGGCAAGACGGGTGGGCGGAAATCATGTTTAAATCAATTCCTCATCCACGGGTGGGATGAAAGGCTCCCGGAGCAGCGGCACTTTCCCTGTCATCGCCTGTCCGTTGCTGTGTGAGTACAGAGTTGTCCCAGAGTTTCTTGGCATCTGGTTCGATTGTCAAGCCTGTCTTTCAGAATCTCAGATCCTCATCTTCCCTGGAAGGTTCCCCTGAGTATTGCAGCCCGGTGATCCTTCATTTTCAAGGCACTGCTCCTCTGCATCCCATCTAATGGGGACAGTGTGTTTCACTGGGGGAACCTCCTCTGAAGAGGAAGAAAGGGGCAGGAGGGAGAGGAGGCCAGGTGGGCACACGTAGTGTCCCAGGGACTGGCCTTTAAGAGGAGAGGCACTGGCTCAGTTGGTGCAGGGCCAGCGGAGAGGCCAAGGCAGGAATGCACGCCAAATATGCCACTGCCCAGCGTCTAGAGTGTTCAGGCAGCGCTCCAAATATCTCCAGATGTCCGAGGTCCAGTGCAGCAGGAGACTCCGCCTCTCCAGCAACACAGTGACATAAATTTGTTACATGATAGGTCTGGCAATTGCCTCCAAATGTGTGGGTGGACATCCCATGCCAGTGGCTTTGAAGGTCACAGGGGCCCCCAACTTCTATACCTCCAGTTCCTTTCAGGGCTCAGTGGGGGATCTGTGCAGCGTTTCTCAATCAGCTGCACACAGTCGCACCAAAATCTCGTGACTGATGCTATCTTTAGACGCACCCGCACGTTCATCCACTTATGGACAGATGAGGTGAGACAGACAGAGAGAGCACGAGGCTTCATTGCGATGTCTGGGTTTCCCCGTGTCCAGGGTGTAATAGATTACACTCACATGGCCATCGAGACACCAGCAGGTGAGCCTGCAGCATTGGTAAACAGAAAGGGGTTCCACTCAATGAATCAGGTCATCTGTGACCACAGGACACAGATTGTCCAAGTTTGTGCCCGTTACCCTGGGAGCTCACACGATGCTTACATCTTGCGGCCCTCACAGGTACCAAGGCTGTTCCTAGCTCCCGCATGAGTGGATGGATGGCTCCTGGGTGACAAGGGATATCCCTTGAAGAGGTGGCTGATGACCCCATTCCATCACCCAAGAACTGAGGCCGAGGAGAGATACAACAGGAGTCAAACTTCCACATACCATCCAGACAAATCAGCCCATTTAAGTCAAATAAATGTTTGTTACTTCACACGAACAAACAAAGAACAAACAAAGTGTCCATCCCTAACACAAGCTTCAAAATAATTAACACAAATAATGTCACCCGTGACACACCCCTGTTGTGCTCAAGGTGCTTTCAATTTACACCTGCGGGTGCTGCATCTTGGTGCCCCTCCTGCCACCCTTGTTGGCAGTGGCGTTGGGGGCAGCTGCTGACCCTGCTGTCCTGGTGGCCCTGATGACCTTCTGGCCGCTGGAGCCCACGCAGGCTCTGCCTGGGAGGCTGCATCCAGTCCCATGTCTGGGCAATCCTCAGTCATTGTGGCATCATCAGGTGCAGCGGCCGCTGGCAGAGAGGTGGAGGAGCTGGTGCCCTCAACCAGAGCACCCTGAGAGAAGCCCATAGAGGTGACAGGTAGCTCGTCTGTCAGTGTGAGGTGTGTTTGCACCTCCCTGCTCACCATTGATGGACAGGGACCTAGCAGAGAGACTGGGTGCCTCAATCTGTCTCTCACACTGTCAGTGAGCTCCTGGGGTCGTTGCCTGAGTGAGGGTTTGCAGGTCCAAGCACAAACCCCAGGAACACCTGAGTCTGCTCCTGAAGCTGCTTCTCCATGAGAGTCGCCACTGTGTCTATGGAGGAGGCTGTGCGCTTGGTGTTAAGGGTCAACGCAGAACCCATGCTCCACATGGACTCCTCCATGATGGTGACCATGGCACGCAGACCCTCATGGATCTCCACCAGTTCTCCCCGCGCATCCCACTGGACATCCAGCATCTGCTGCCTGAGGACATCTCCAGAGGCTCATCACCTGCCTCAGATGCAACATGGTCCTGGTCTCCAGCTGTGCTCCCACTGTCGGCTCCCTGGGACCTCTCTGCCTCTGCCTGCTCCTCATGTGAGTGTGATGTGCCCTCACCGCTGTGCATTACCCATGGAGCTGAATAACTCATGCCCACCGACGTGTGAGGATCTGCGCTGGTGCCTGGTTCAGAGAGACAGTGTGACACTGGTGCAGGGGCGATGTCTTCCTCGGAGCTCAATGGGGGGTCCTTGGGGTCTCCGGCAGCTTCTGTGGATGGTGCATCTGTGGGAGGAAGGCAAAAGATCAGTACCTTCAATCCCCATAGTCACTGTGCATGGTAGGCGGGCTGGGGAGACAGTGTAGACCTGCTGCATGGTGCCATCTGCACGGGAGCTTCAATGGGCTCTCTGGCTCCGACAATCCAGTTCCTGATGAGAGGAGCCCATTATGTTTCCAGTACCCACCACACATGCATCTGTCACCTGCACTCTTACCTTCACCCGAGACCCCCTCCTCACCGCGCCCGGAGGAACGAGCTGCCCAGTGGCGTTCCAGCTCCAGTGCATCACTTCCGTGCTTCGCGAGGATGCACAGATTTGGCTCCTCCACCTGTTCTGCGGCGCTCTGCAGTGTTACGACTGCTCTTCTCCTGACAGGGAAAAATAGAAAGCCTCTATATACACGCTCTTAGACCCCTGAACATTGTGAGCAATGGTCACCCATCTAAAGTTCTCCACACAGGTCCATGCCATCTCTGCCCTTACCCTTACTGACTGCAGAAGATCATTGAATTTTTTGTGGCACTGAAGCCACGTGCGGTGCACCACATCGTGCCCACTGACCCGGGCGGTGACCTCTGTCCAGACCTCCTTGGTCAGGTGGGGTGGCCTTCTCTTGCCATCCTTGGGCATTAGGATATGCCGCCTGGCACTGACCTCCCACACCAGCACTCCCAGGCACTCATCTGAGAAATGGGGGTGGGGGGAAGGGGGGGGTGGGCGGAGGCAGAGTGCCCACCCGACTTGCCCTCCCGCCTTCCCTGACCACCAGGCGCTGAGGCCATGACTGCACTGCAGGGCATTTGTCGGATTGCTTCCAAACAGCCCCCTCAGCCGTTCCCCACAGCTCCTGGCAGCCTGCTCGGGGCTGCCTCTTCTGTTTTTGAACACCCTCCCCCCGGGTCTCCATTGGACCCGGCACCCGGCGCGTTCCCAGTCCGCCCATGGAAAACACACCCGGCCGCCGCGTTTCACGCCAGGCGGGACCCCCAGGGTAATGCCGCGTGCGCAGCGCGATCTCGGCCGGGAGCGGGTCTTACGTCCGCTTCCGGCGGCGCTGACTTCGGGCACACCCGGGGGGCGGGGGGGAGGTTAGAATTCAGGCCCAAAATACCGCAGATTCCGGAAATCTGAAATAAAAACAGCTGAAAATACTCAGCAGGTCAGGCAGCGACGGTAGAAAGAAAAAAACCTTAACGGTTCTGCCCCATCAGAACTCACCCCCCACCCCCCACCCCCAGGTCGCTGTGGTGACATTTGAACTCACTTCCCAGGGTCATTAGTCCAGGTCTCTGGATTACCAGTCAAGTAACCTAACCATCTGTTACCATCTTCTTTCATTTCATTGGCTGGGAAGCACATTGGGGGGAATTGCGAGGCTGCGAAAAGGGATAAATTAAACGCGAGTCTTTCTTTATTTCTCAATTTAAAACAGACAAGTTGAAAACCGTGGCTTTCACCAGCTCGCTCTCTGCTTTCCTTCTCAACCTTGGCAACTGTGCAGGTTCAGTGACAGGAATACCTGAGCGGAGCCATTTAATTCCGTTACATCAAGGAGCAGCAAGTTTCCTTATCTCCAAAAAAAAAAGAAGTGGCTGCAACCCATCTTCGGAAGAAAATAAACCTTCACATGAAATAATAGCTCGTCACGCGAGAGAGCTGCTTGAAAATGTTTTTTGTTTAAACCGGGGGGGGGCTTTCAAAAGGCGTTTGATAAAGTGCCGCACGTTAAGCTTGTTAGCAAAATCGATGCCCCCTGGTATAAAAAGGGGGCGGCAGCCACAACACGGCCAGAAAACTGGCTAAGGGATTGATAAAACCGAGCGCTGCGGCAAGCGGCTTTCTCTCCTGCCCGGGGGAAGGTATATGGGTCGGGATTTTCCAGCCCTGCCACTGGCGGGCAGGGCAGGGCGGGAACGTTTGGAGTGCGCCCAAAGGAATCCGGGATCCCAGGAATGAAGGGCTTAACATATGAGGAAGGCTTGAGGACTCTGGGTCTATGCTCGATGGAATTTAGAAGGATGAGGGGGGATCTGATTGAAACTTACAGAATACTGAAAGGTCTGGATAGAGTGGACGTGGGGAAGATGTTTCCATTAGTAGGAGAGACTAGGACCCGAGGGCACAGCCTCAGAGTTCAAGGGAAGACCTTTTAGAACAGAGATGAGGAGAAACTTCTTTAGCCAGAGAGTGGTGAATCTATGGAATTCATTGCCACAGAAGGCTGTGGAGGCCAGGTCATTGAGTGTATTTAAGACCAAGATAGATAGGTTCTTGATTGGTAAGGGGATCAAAGGTTACGGGGAGAAGGCGGGAGAATGGGGTTGAGAAACTTATCAGCCATGATTGAATGGCAGAGCAGAATCGATGGGCCTAATGGCCTAATTTCTGCTCCAATGTCTTATGGTCTCAAAGGTCGGTTTCCCGCCAGTGTGACAATAGGTTTAAATTTTCCGCTCCCTACTTTCACGGCGGGTTGCGTAGCCTGACATGCCACGTGGGGAAACACGTTTACGTGCATTTGAATATGAAGAACACTCATTAAACACCCAACTCACTGGAATCACGGCCACCACCCCCTCACTCCACCCCACCCCACCCCCACCCCCCCCAACTTCCAGATCAATGGCCAGGCCGGTGTCAAATTAGATCTGATATAAGTGACCTGCCCCTGGCGGACTGGACATCACTCGCGAGCTCGGGGTCTGTGCAGGCAGCACTCGTCTACCTTTCACTGCACTGCACTCACCGCTGCTCTGAACCTGTGCCAAGGCTGCCCAGGCACGGGTAGCGGGAAGGCAAGGGTCTGGGGACTGGGGTGGTGGAAGGCAAAGGCTTGACTGGGGTGGTGAGTGTCCTTACTGGATCCTTTGGTCAGGGGGGAGGTACATAGAGACACGTGACTTGTGGGGGAGGGTACACAGAGACATGTGACTTGTGGGGGGCGGGTACACAGAGACACATGACTTGTAGGGGGAGGGTACACAGAGACACGTGACTTGTGGGGGGAAGGTACACAGAGACACGTGACTTGTGGGGGGAGGGTACACAGAGACAAATGACTTGTGGGGGAGGGTACATAGTGACACATGACCTGTGGGGGGAGGGTACACAGAGACACATGACTTGTGGGGGAGGGTACACAGAGACACATGACTTGTGGGGGAGGGTACACAGAGACACATGACTTGTGGGGGAAGGGTACACAGAGACACGTGACTTGAGGGAGGGTACACAGAGACACATGACTTGTGGGGGGAGGGTACACAGAGACACATGACTTGTGGAGGAAGGGTGCACAGAGACACATGACTTGTGGGGGAGGGTACACAGAGACACATGACTTGGGGGAGGGTACACAGAGACACATGACTTGTAGGGGGAGGGTACACAGAGACACATGACTTGTGGGGGAGGGTACACAGAGACACATGACTTGGGGGAGGGTGCACAGAGACACATGGCTTGTGGGGGAAGGGTGCACAGAGACACATGACTTGGGGGAGGGTACACAGAGACACATGACTTGTGGGAGAAGAGTGCGCAGAGACACATGACTTGGGGGAGGGTATACAGAGAAACATGACTTGTGGGGGGTGGGTGCGCAGAGACACATGACTTGTGAGGGAGGGTACACAGAGACACGTGACTTGTGGGGGGAGGGTACACAGAGACACATGACTTGTGAGGGAGGGTATACAGAGACACGTGACTTGTGGGGGAGGGTACACAGAGACAAATGACTTGTGGGGGAAGAGTGCACAGAGACACATGACTTGTGGGGGGACGGTACACAGAGACACATGACTTGTGGGGGGAGGGTACACAGAGACAAATGACTTGTGGGGGAAGAGTGCACAGAGACACATGACTTGTGGGGGGACGGTACACAGAGACACATGACTTGTGGGGGGAGGGTACACAGAGACAAATGACTTGTGGGGGGAGGGTACACAGAGACACATGACTTGTGAGGGAGGGTACACAGAGACACGTGACTTGTGGGGGGAGGGTACACAGAGACACGTGACTTGTGAGGGAGGGTACACAGAGACACGTGACTTGTGGGGGAGGGTACACAGAGACACGTGACTTGTGGGGGGAGGGTACACAGAGACACGTGACTTGTGAGGGAGGGTACACAGAGACACATGACTTGTGAGGGAGGGTACACAGAGACACGTGACTTGTGGGGGGAGGGTACACAGAGACACATGACTTGTAGGGGGAGGGTACACAGAGACACGTGACTTGTAGGGGGAGGGTACACAGAGACACGTGACTTGTGAGGGAGGGTACACAGAGACACATGACTTGTGGGGGGAGGGTACACAGAGACAAATGACTTGTGGGGGGAGGGTACACAGAGACACATGACTTGTGAGGGAGGGTACACAGAGACACATGACTTGTGAGGGAGGGTACACAGAGACACGTGACTTGTGAGGGAGGGTACACAGAGACACATGACTTGTGGGGGGAGGGTACACAGAGACACATGACTTGTAGGGGGAGGGTACACAGAGACACGTGACTTGCAGGGGGAGGGTACACAGAGACACATGACTTGTAGGGGGAGGGTACACAGAGACACGTGACTTGCAGGAATGGGGGAATGTTAGTTGGAGCCAGAAAGCATAGACTGTCCTGGGCAATTGTACACAGGGCTGTGCTAAGCAAGACTGTCCTGGGCCCAGCACAAGGAGGGGAAGGGCCTGTCCATCCTGTGTCAGTCGTGCCCAGCATGGTGTTCCGGGCATGGTCAATCCCTCACACATGTTGGTCCTGGGGGTTGTTGGATTGTACTGGGCTGCAGGTGGCACAGTCACAGTCCAGGGAGGCATCTGCAGCCTGTAGGTGGGGAACAGTTAACACAATGAGGGGCACTCGATGGTCTCATGTTGGTCTCGGTGTGTCACTATGCATAGGACCTCAAAGATGGACAGGGGTCAAGTCAACACGTAGCATCAAGACATCAACATCAAATTGTTCGGTGGGGGAACAGAGATATCAACAAAAATCAAGATGGGATCCAGGATTAGAGGGGGAGGAAGGAGAGTGATTGGAGAGAGGGAGACATCACACAATGCTGTTCCAGCACGATGGGAAGAAACTCAACGGTGACGGGGGCGGTGAGGGGGGTGTGGGGGTGGGGTGTAGTGGACGGGGAGCGGGAGGGTGGGGGATGGTGGAATCTGGTCTCATAATGAAACCTGAGCCCCACCATATTGCAAACCGATCCAATGACACAGGGCAGGTACAAAAATTATCTATGAAATAAAAATCGCCAGGGGGAGGGGTTTAAGGGATTGTGGGAGGGGTCGAATGCTGTACTCTTGGGATGAGTGAAGGGGCACCCTACTGATTTGTGCTTTACCAAATGGGGATCACTGCAGAGCTGAGATGTTAGGAACACACAAATGCCAAATCGCCCAAACTCCACACCTCAGAGCTGACAGGTCCTGGCTTTGCACATCTCCCCAATTGCAGTCATGACATTAGTACAAGGCTGGGTTCCAGTCTAATCCGAAGGAGTCAGTCAGTCAGAGCCCTGACTGAGACCACTAGCACCATGCTGTGTTCATCCAGATCCAACCCCCTTCCTCAAATCACTGTCATGCCTGGGGCCTTTGTGGGGGGGGTGGGAAGGGTTGGTGCGTGGTTGGGGGTGGAGGGGGGATTGGCATGGTGGGGAGGTGGGGTGCTTCCATTGATGCTTAAGGCTGTGCGACAGCTGCAAGAGATGATCTGAGAATGGAATGCCTGGAATGAGGGCTGTCCAAGGGCTTCTCAATGACTCCTTAGCTTGCGACTGGAAGGTGATCGTTGCAGAGTTATGTACAAAAAAGTATCTCTTCAATGTTACCGCAGAGACGAGCAAGAGTGGACAATGGATGCAGCAAGCAACCTTGCCTTTTTCCTGGCACTCAAGCGACTGAGGAGGGGAAGAAAAGGGGCAAAGGGAAGAGCCTCGCCCTGAGAAACAAGGGCCAGCGGGGACCCATGAAGACCCAGACAGTGAGACTGACAGAACCATTCCACAGAGGCATTTCGCACGACCAGAGGTGTACTGAAGATGCTTCTCGTACATCCAGGTGAGAGATAGAGACAGTGCCATAGACACCTTTGCTTCTTAAGGCACGTGGTGGCTCACATCTGTCACATTCTTCAGGAGGAGCTGATGCCGTAGGGACTGGGAGGCTGTTCATTGCCAGTGGCTCTAAAGGTGACCACCACACTCAATGTTTTTGCAAGTGGTTCGTTCCGGGGCTCCCTTGGGGACCTCTGTGGCATATCCCAAGCATCTGCTCAAAAATGCACCTGAGATTACCGATGCCCTATTTAGCAAGGCACACAGTTACGTCCAGTCGTCCAGTTCTCTCTGAATGTCAGCCAGGCTGTCAGATTAGTGGGATTTGCAATGATCTCCGTTTCCCACAGGTACAGGGTGCCGTTGACTGCACACATGTGGTGTGACAACCGCCCTACGCTAGTCCCCACTTGCCCACCTGCATAATGCAGAGCTCTGGATTTAGCCAACACCTCATCCCCGTCCCACAGCACCTTCCCATGCAATTGCAGAAGGTGCAACACCTGCCCCTTTACCTCCTCCCTCCTCACCGTCCAAGGGTCCAAACACTCCTTTCAGGCAAAGCAGCATTTCACTTGCACCTCCTTCAATTTAGTCTACTGCATTCGCTGCTCCCAATGCGGTCTCCTCTCCATTAGAGAGGCCAAACGCAGACTGGGTGACCGCTTTGCGGAACACCTTCGGTCTGTCCGCAAGCATTACCCAGACCTCCCTGTCGCTTGCCATTTTAACATACCACCCTGCTCTCATGCCCACATGTCCGTCCTTGGCCTGCAGCAATGTTCCAGTGAAGCTCAACGCAAACTGGAGAAACAGCACCTCATCTTCCGACTAGGAACTTTACAGCCTTCTGGACTTAACATTGAGTTCAACAACTTTAGATCTTAAACTCTCTCCTCCATCCCCACCCCCTTTTTATCCCCTTTTTTCAATATTCATTTTTATTTTTTATTTTTTTATCCATTTATTTTTATTTATTTTCATTTTTATTCATTGTTTTATCCCCAACTTTTATCCTATTTTCAATCTTCTAAAAATTTATATAAATTATTGGAAAAAAAGGGGGGGATCGGAAAGGGGGTGGGGATGGAGGAGAGAGTTCATGATCTAAAATTGTTGAACTCAATATTCAGTCCGGAAGGCTGTAAAGTGCCTAGTAGGAAGATGAGGTGCTGTTCCTCCAGTTTGCGTTAAGCTTCACTGGAACAATGCAGCAAGCCAAGGACGGACATGTGGGCATGAGAGCAGGGTGGAGTGTTGAAATGGCAAGCGACAGGGAGGTCTGGGTAATGCTTGTGGACAGACCGAAGGTGTTCTGCAAAGCAGTCACCCAGTCTGCCTTTGGTCTGGAGGACCATTTCCATTATTTTTAAATGTATTTCCATCCATTGTTTTATCTCTACCTTTTAGCCTTTTTCGATTCCTTCACCCCACCCCACCCCCACTAGGGCTATCTGTATCTTGCTTGTCCTGCTTTCTACCCTTAATTAGCACATTCCTTTAGATAATATCACCACCTTCAACACCTCTTTGTCCTTTTGTCTGTGACATCTTTTGGTTATCTCCACCTATCACTGGCCCTCTATCCAGCTCTACTTGTCCCACCCCCCCTTAAACCAGCTTATATTTCACCTCTCTTCTATTTTTACTTAGTTCTGTTGAAGGGTCATTCGGACTCAAAACGTTAACTGTGCTCCTCTCCGCAGATGCTGCCAGACTTGCTGAGTTTTTCCAGATATTTTTGTTTTTGTTTTTGTTTTGTATAAAACATTAACTGGACTCCAGCCAGAGCATTGTGTCTAATTGCACCACACTTTAGGAAAGACATGAAGGTTGTAGAGAAGGTACAGAAGAGATTTACTCGCGTGGTTCCATGGATGAGGGACTTCTGCTGAGAGGATAGATTGGAGAAGCTGGGGTTGGGAAGGCTGAGGAGATCTGATGGAGTGTTTAAAATCAGAAAGGATATCGATAAGAGTATTTGAAGTAAATCAATAAGTAGCTGAAGAATTGATAACCAGCCGATTGGCAAAAGAACCAGGGATGGCCTGAGGAAAGAATTCTTTATGCAGTCAATGGTTAAGATTTGGAATGCACTGTCTGATAGGTTGGTGGATACAGATTCAGCAGTAGCCTTCAAAACAGAATTGGATGAAAACTGAGGGAGAAAAAAGTTGTTGGTACATGGGGAAAGAGCATGGGAATATGGAACTAACTGGATAGTTCTTCAAAATACTTGATGGGCTGAATGTCCTCTTACAGCACTACTCCATCATTCTATGATAAAAATTGGATTCCAATGGCTTATTTGTTATGTACAACTTCCTTTGGGGACCAATCACTAAAACCACATACCTCTTAACATCTTGTACATTGACGCTCCTTTAAAAGAAGGACTTGCATTTATATAGCACCTTTCATAATATTAGGATGTCCCAAAGCGCTTTCCAGCAAATGAAGTGCTTTTAAATTGTCGTCACTGTGGGTACCACGGTAACCAATTTGCACACTGCAAGCTCCCACAATTAGCAATGTGATAATGGCCAGATAGTTTATTTTTTTAAGTAGCGTTGATTGAGGGATAAATATTAGCAAGGGCACCAGGAATACCTCCTCTGTTCTTCAAAATAGTGCCAAAGGATATTTTACACTCATCTGGGAGGGCCTTGGTTTAATGTCTTACCCAAAAGGCTTACCTCCAATGGTGCGGCACTCTCTCAATATTGCACTGGTATGTTGTGAGAATGGGTGTTTTTTAAATTATTTTGGGGGATATTGTGTTATTCTGTAAAGAAGAGTGGGTGTCTGTGTCTGTACCTGTGTGTGTGTAGGTGTGTGTAGGTGTATGTGTGTCTGTGATTTAATTAAGCCGGGCAAGAGTTTGATAGGAGTCAGGTTGTCTGGGGGGTTTGGAAACATAAAAAGGATAGAGGTGTTAAGTTGAGGGACAAGTAAATAAGTTAGATCTAACATTTGCATTTTTAGATAAGTTGAGAGTTTGTTTGAACATCAAAGGGGAGTCAGAGGTACCACGGAAAATGTTTGCATCTTGCAGGAGTTCATAGGTAAACAAGTAGTACAGATGTGATATTTTATTGACCCAAAAGCAAAGGCAAGATGGAAACATGAAAGATCTTGTATTTGTAGAGGGTTGAGTTTCAAAGAACAGTGTGCGAACAATGGAACTGAAATAAAAGGGAAAAAAGGTATATTAGAGATGTGTATATTTGTTAGACTGTAGAGAGAGTTCGAGATGGCTGGAGATAGCTGGAGCTGTTTGAACTGTTAAGACAGCTGGAGCGCTGGGCTGGATGAGGATGCAGGATTCTCACTGGATGAGAATCACCCATCTAGTCAAGCCAGAAAAGTCTTGGGCTGCAGCAAGCAGTTTTATTCTGAGGTGAATTCCACCACTGAGTGGAAGAGGGTAGTAACGGTTATGTGGTACACATTTGCTGAAGCCTCAGCAGTTTGCCTCGTGTAATATTACTGGATTTAATATTTAAAACATCGATAAGGGAGTGTTGCCTGGAAAGTGGTTACTTGTGGGTTTGACCAAGTAGAGAGTTTTTGGGGGAATATTTTGTAAGACTAACTGTAATTGTGTAACTGTAATCTTGTATGCTTAAGTTTCTTTTATTTTTTGTTAATAAAACTTTTACTTTTAGTTTTTTTTTTAAAAAGCCAGAATTGTTACTGGGCCTCTTACCACTGAGATCGGTACGTCTTCTTCTCATTATCAAAATAAAAAAAAAGGTTGTGGCCCATAAGCCAAGTTTCCCTTTGGGACTTGGTTTGCGCAGCAATGAACACCGGCTGTGGTCAGAACAAATATCAGATTTTTATTTTAAAGGTTGTAAAACTTCTCAATGTGTTTCATGAAACAAAATTTGACACCGAGCCACATAAGGAGATATTAGGACAGATGGCTAATAGTGTGGTTGAAGCAATTGGTTATAAGGAGTGCTTTAAAGGAGAGAGAGGGAGGCAGAGAGATTTAGGGAGTGAATTCCAGAGCTTAGGGCCTTGGTAGCTGAAGGCACAGTCACTAATGGTGGAGTGATTAAAATCAGGGATGCTCAAGAGGTCAGAATTCAGCGCCGCGCAGGCACTTTGAAGGGTCACGGAGCTGGGGGAGGTTACAGAGATAGGGAGAGATGAGGCCATGGAGGAATTTGAAATCAAATGATAAAGAATTTTAAAATTGAGGCATTTCCAGGTCAGGAGCCAATGAAGTTCAAGTGAGCACAGGGGTGATGGGTGAATGGGGCTTGTTGCGAGTGGGGATATGGGCAGGAGAGCTTTGGATGAGCTCATGGTTAGAAGGTGAGAGGTTGGCCTGGAGACCGTTGGAATAGTCAATTCTACTTCATGTAAAGGAGCTGTAGCACACCATGTAGAATGTAGGACACGGGATCTCCATTTAATGTCTATTCTCCCTCCACGCCATCCAACATTAAAAGCAGCACAATGGTGGCTCAACAAACCGCGTTGCTATGAAATGACAGACATCTCTTCAACAGAATTACCTGGAAAAACTCAGCAGGTCTGGCAGCATCGGCGGAGAAGAAATCAGTTAACGTTTCGAGCCTTCATGGCCCTTCGGCAGAACTGAAGCATAGTTAGAAGAAGGGAGAAATATGCTTCAGTTCTGCCGAAGGGCCATGAAGGCTCGAAACGTTAACTGATTTCTTCTCCGCCGATGCTGCCAGACCTGCTGAGTTTTTCCAGGTAATTCTGTTTTTGTTTTGGATTTCCAGCATCCACAGTAGCTTTTAGCATTTTGTAGACATCTCTTCACCCTGGCAACAGTGGGATTTGGGAGTGCTATTCAGAGTCAATTATCCCAGGTAGGAGGGACAGAGGGGGAATACGTTCAACTGGAGTGGAGCGAACCAATATTGGTGTCCTGACAACCTGGCTGTTGCCATGGAAATGCTGATAGTGCCGATAACAAAAGCTTTATTTCGTTCAGCTTCTCAAGTGATCATAGGTACAGCTTTCACACGACCAGAAGCCTCCCTGTAGGGAATGTAATATAAAATAGGACAAGTGCTGATCTTATCGAACCCAAAGCCTGCACTGAGGATGTATCACTGGCCAATTATATTGCCAAGCCTCTAAATGAAAACAAACATTGTTCCGAGCTAAACGAGTAACACAAGCCTTCGTCGGTGCTGTGTGGAAAAACAAATGCTTTTAAACAGCATCATTGTTTCTGCAAGTTCAGGGAGTTGAATTGGGCCACGGTTGTATGGGGCAGTATCTATGGTCAGGATTTTATGGCCCCTGGGCTGGATATTACGGTCCCGCCGAACTGAATGGAGAATTAAATGGCTCATCGCATCCTCAGGGGGGGAGAGAGACACACCACGGGGGGTCTGTCAAACCCTGGCCTATGTATCAGTGTCTCTCCTGTCCTTTCCCATGTTCACACAGTTGGCTGGCACTCGAGTAAAAAAATGACCTTGAAAGCGGCTAGATATCTATAGGAGCCCAACCGGCTCCTTAATGTCCTACAACAACAATAATTTGCATTTATATAGCATTTTTTTTAAAATAGTAAAATGTTTCAAGGAGATTCACAGGAACTTCATCAGATAAAACTTGATGCTGAGCTACACAGGGAGATTTTATCTTTGTTCTTTCATGCGATGCCCTTGAGGAGGTGGTGGTGGTGGTGGTGGTGGTGGTGGTGAGCCGTGTTTTGAACCTCTGCAGCCTCTGTGGTGCGGGTACACCCACGGTGCTGTTAGGGAGGGAGTTCCAGTGGCAGGCGGGCTAGTTGCCACATTGGCAGCCAGAGAAGCTTGCAGCCTTCCAGGTGTGGGTTCCCTCGTTCAAAGGCACCTCCGTGCTCGATCGAGGGACTCAGCATTCAGCATTTCTTCCGCCACCACCCCCACCCCCCTCCACCCCACCCCGCCCTCACCCACCAGCCAGTGACCTCCAACCTGCGACCCCCATTCTCCCCTCACTCAGCTGTGGCCTGGGTCCCTTGTTGATAGGCCCCTGGGGGGTGCATTACCGGCAGCGACCACCGCTCCCGGAGGCGTGACGGACAATGGAGAACTGATGGTCCAGGGATCCCAAATCCCAGGAAAGGCCCAACGCTGGCCAGTTAGGTGTATGATGACCACTTAACTCCAGTGGGCCTTCCCCAACGCAAGCGATGCAGGTCTCCTGCCAGTTCTCCAGCAAGTGGTTCCGAGCCCCTTCGTCAACATTAAATTCTGCTCTATGTATCTGTCTTCGCCTCATATCTCTTAAAATCTTTGGTTTACAAAAGTCTATCAACCTCAGGTTTAAAATTAACAATTGTTCCAGCATTAGTGAGATGGGGAGGTGATGGCATAGTTGTATTGTCGCTGAGCTAATATCTAAAGACCCAGGGTAATGCTCTGGGGACCTGGGTTCAAACCCCACCAGGGCAGATGGTGGGAGCTCAATTAAAGGTCCCCCATGAAGCCATTGTTGATTTTTATCTGGTTCACTAATGCCCTTTAGGGAAGGAAATCTGCTATCCTTACCTGGTCTGGCTTACCTGTGACTCCAGACCCACAGCAATGTGATTGACTCTTAGCTGCCCTCCGAAATGGCCTAGCAAACCACTCAGTTGTATCAAACCGCTACAAAGTCACAAAAAAGGGATGAAACCGGACAGAAAACCCGGCATCGACCTAGGCACTGGAGACAACTGTCGACCCTGCAAAGTCCTCCTTACTAACATCTGGGGAAATTGGGAGAGCTGTCTCATAGACTGTTCAAGCAACAGCCTGACATAAAAGCAAAAAACTGCGGATGCTGGAAATCCAAAACAAAAACAAAAATACCTGGAAAAACTCAGCAGGTCTGGCAGCATCTGCAGAGAGGAACACAGTTAACATTTCGAGTCGGTATGACTCTTCAACAGAACTAAGGAAAAATAGAAAAGAGGTGAAATATAAGCTGGTTTAAGGGGGTGGGGGACAGGTAGAGCTGGATAGAGGGCCAGTGATAGGTGGAGATGCCAAAAAATGTCACAGACAAAAGGACAAAGAGGTGTTGAAGGTGTTGAACAGCCTGACATAATCATCCTCATGAAATCATCTCTTACAGATAATGTCCCAGACACCACCATCACCGTCCCTGCGTATGTCCAACAGCAGGACAGACCCAGCAGAGATGGCAGCACAATGTTATACAGTCAGGAGGGAGTTGCCCTGGGAGTCCTCAACATCGATTCTGGACCCCATGAAGTCTCATGACATCAGGTCAAACGTGGGCAAGGAAACCTCCTGCTGATTACCACGTGCCGCCCTTAGTTGATGAATCAGTGCTCCTCCATGTTGAACATCACTTGGAGGAAACACTGATGGTGGAAAGGGCGCAAAATGTACTCTGGGTGGGGAACTGCAATGTCCATCACCAAGAGAGGCTCAGTAGCACCACTACTGACCGAGCTGGCTGAGTCCTAAGCGACATAACTGCTAATCTGGGTCTGCGGCAGGTGGAGAGAGAACTAACAAGAGGGAAAAACATATTTGACCTCATCTTCACCAACCTGCTTGCTGCAGATGCATCTGTCCATGACAGTATCAATAGGAGTGACCATTGCACAGTCGTTGTGGAGGCCTTCACATTGAGGATACCCTCCATCGTGTTGTGTGCATTACCAAGGACAACACAGCCTGCTTGATCGGCATCACATCCACAAACATTCGCTCCCTCCACCACCAATGCACAGTAGCAGTGTTTACCATCCACAAGATGCATTGCAGGAACTCACCAAGCCTCCTTCAACAGCACTTTCCAAACCCATGACCACTACCACCTAGAAGGACAAGGGCAGCAGATAGATGGGAACACCACCACCTGGAAGTTCCCCTCCAAATCACTCACCACCCTGACTTGGAAATATATCGCCGTTCCTTCACTGCCGCTGGGTCAAAATACTGGGACTCCCTTCCTAACAGCACTGTGGGTGTACCTACACCACATGGACTGCAGCGGTTCAAGAAGGCAGCTCACTGCCACCTTCTCAAGGGCAATTAGGGATGGGCAATAAATGCTGGCCCTGCCAGCGAAGCCCACATCCCGTGGATGAATTTTTTAAAAAGCTGCTGTTTGCGGAAGTGAGTTCCAAACTTTTCCGGCTGTCCCCTCACTCTGAACTCCCCAACCAGTAGAAATACTTTCTCCCTATCTACTGCTTATCCTTTCCCGTAAATATCATAAAATCACACAATGGTTAGAGCATGGAAGGAGGCCATTTGGATCTTTGTGTTCATGCTGGCTTTCTGCTCAGGTAGTCCCACTCCCCTTGCTTTGTTCCTGTCGTCCTGTCATCTTTTTCTCTTCAGATAATGATCCAATTCTCTTTTGAAAGCCACAATTGAATCTGCCTCCACCACACTCAGACATCTCCAGATACTCCAGTGTTTCCACACGCTAAATACTCGCTGCATAGAAAATGTTTCTGCTCATGTTGCCTTTGGCTCTTCTGCCATTCACCTTAAATTGGGTTGTCCTGTTTCTCAATCCATCCCCCAACAGGAACAGTTTTTCTCTGTCTACTCTTTCTGACCACTCATGACTTTGAACACCCCATGTCAAATCTCCTCTCAACATTCTCTAAGGAAAATAAGCCCAGCTTTTCCAATCTATCCACACAACTGAAGACCCTCTTCCCTGGAACCATTCTCGTATATCTTTTCTGCTCTCTGACCTTCTTGAAAGCCTTCTCATCCTTTCATAAGTGTGCCCAGAATGGGGGACAATACTCCTGTTGAGGCTGACCCAGTGTTTCCTAAAGCTTTATGGGGAAGATGGTGGCACAGTGGTAATGCCACTGGGCTAGTAATCCAAAGACCCAGGCTAATGCCCAGGTGACCATGAGTTCAAATCCTACCAAAGCAGCTGGTGGAATTTAAAATCAATTAATAAAATTGGGAATATAAAGCTGCTCACAGTAATGGTGACCATGGAACTATCATCAATTGTCATAAAAACCCATCTGGTTAGACCATAAGACATAGGAGCAGAAATTAGGCCAATCGGCCCATCGAGTCTGCTCCGCCATTCAATCATGGCTGATAAGTTTCTCAACCCCATTCTCCAGCCTTCTCCCCGTAACCTTTGAAACCCTTACTAATCAGTAACCTACATATCTCGGTCTTAAATTCACTCAATGACCTGGCCTCCACAGCCTTC
Source organism: Cetorhinus maximus (assembly GCF_964194155.1). Taxonomy (NCBI): domain Eukaryota; kingdom Metazoa; phylum Chordata; class Chondrichthyes; order Lamniformes; family Cetorhinidae; genus Cetorhinus; species Cetorhinus maximus. The sequence continues at coordinate 6,833,343 of NC_135884.1, read as the reverse complement.
TGTGGCAATGAATTCCATACATTCACCACTCTCTGGCTAAAGAAGTTTCTCCTCATCTCTGTTCTAAAAGGTCTTCCCTTTACTCTGAGGCTGTGCCCTCGGGTCCTAGTCTCTCCCACTAATGGAAACATCTTCCCCACGTCCACTCTATCCAGGCCTTTCAGTATTCTGTAAGTTTCAATCAGATCCCCCCTCATCCTTCTAAACTCCATCGAGTATAGACCCAGAGTCCTCAAACATTCCTCATATGTTAAGCCTTTCATTCCTGGAATCGTTCTCGTGAACCTCCTCTGGACCCTCTCCAAGGCCCAGCACATCCTTCCTGAGATACAGGGCCCAAAATTGCTCACAATATTCTAAATGTGGTCTGACCAGAGCCTTATAAAGCCTCAGCAGCACATCCCTGCTTTTATATTCTAGTCCTCTGGAAATAAATGCCAACATTGCATTTGCCTTCCTAACTACCGGCTCAACCTGGTTCCTTCCTTTAGGGAAGGGAATTTGCTGTCCTCACCCAGTCTGACCTACATGTGACTCCAGACCCACAGCAATGTGGTTGACTCTTAACTCCTCTGAAATGGCCAAACAAGTCAAGGGCAATTAGGGATGGGCACCAAATGCTGGCCTTGCCAATGATGCCCACGTCCCAAGAAGAATAAAGGGGGGAAAAAAAGTAACTTCTAATATAAAGTCAAATGATCCCAATGTCGGAAGCCTGAAATACATAATTGAAAATGCTGGAAATATGTGTCAGGCAGCATCTGTGGAGAGAGAAACAGAATTACCGGCCGGAATTTTACAGCCCCTCCCATTGGCAGGATCTTCTGGTCCCCCCCCCGATGTGGGCGGAGATTTCAATGGCTCCCCGGCCCCGTCGCAGGAATGCTGGAAAATTCCGGCCAATGTCCGGTCAATCACCTCTCGTCAGGCCTGTAGCGCTGGTGCCATCCACCTCTGTCTTATCTGCAAATATGGGCATCTGCCCATTCACCCCGTTGTCTAAGTTGTTAATAAATACAGTGAACAGTCGAGGCCCCAACACAGGCCTTTGCAGGGCACTACTAGTCACATCCTCCAATTGGATTGCTGCTTCTTTTCCCGATTCTGTGCCTCCTGTTGCACAGCCAATCTACAAACCACGTCAATCATTTTCCTTCTATTCCAAGAGTTTAAGCCTTACCTAACCATCTCTTATAAGGGACTTTATTAAATGCCCTCTGAACTTACATATAAATAAATAACATGCACAGATTCGCCCCTGTCCAATACTTCAGCCACCTTTTCCAAAAACTCAATCACAGCCTTCTGGGGAAACAGTTCTGGATTTCTCCTGCGCTTTGTGTGAAAAGGTATTTCCGAATCTCACTCCAAAGTGGCCTAGCTCTCATTTTATGTTCGTGTTCCCCTAACTGATCTCGGTTTCCTTGGCCAAAGCATACCATTTCTCTGTATCTACCCTCGCAAATCCTGTCAAAGCCCAATTGCCCCTCAATCTTCTATGCTGAAGGAAATACAAGGTTAGTCCAGGCAACATGTCTTTCAATTGTAACGCTCTTAGCGCCACATCATTCTAGTGAACCTCGCCTCAAAGCCTTCCTCAGCTTTGTTGGCCAAATCTGAATGCAGTGCAGCAGATGGTCTGTATTGTGAAAGGCTCTAAACAACTGAAGCAACTATTCCTTTCATATGTATTCCAGCAAGACTCGCTTCAGTTTCGTACCTGATCAAGGCTTTCAAAAAAATATTTCAAAGCGCTTCATATGCGATCAATTGCTCTGTAGTTCGATTGTTGTCTACGCTGCAATCAGTTTGCCTCCCAGCAAAAGGCCCAGAAACAACAAGGTGAACTCACTGTTTTTGATGGTGCAGGCTGGGAGAGAAACATTGTCTCCCGTGACCTGTAAGAGAAATCGAAGTTTCTCTTCGTCAAAATAGTGCCAGGAGATCTCCAACGCCCACCTGAGCCAGGGGAACAGGTAGAGGGCGGGGGCTGCCTCACTTTGACATCTCAGCTGAAAGGTGGTATCTCCTGTACACTCCCTCGATACTGCATCGTGGGGTCACAATGTCAATTGATGGCAAGGTAAAAGATAAGCACTCAGACAAAAAGAAGTGTTCTGAACATTGGGAACAAGGCTGCTCCCCTAAGATTATTCAGAACCTTTCCATACTGAAGTAAACTGTAGACATTACATCACTCACCCAGCCCTGCTGATGGGCTGAGTGAACTAAGAAGAACAAAAGCGTGGTCACAGAACACCTTCCCCCATCTGCTGAAGCAGCGAGTAGGTCTCACCACTGCTGGGAATTGACGGGAAAACTCCATGTCTCTTTACACCTCCATTCAGGACAGGGAGGGAGTCTCACTGCCTCATTCTGTCAATCTGGACTGGAGCTGTGCACCACTCAACGCCAGGGAAAGGTTTTGTGGCTCACATCTGTCAAGGGGTCTATTGTGTCTGCAAACTGGATAATGACATTTATTTATTATATTACGTAAAGCAGCCAAACAATTTCCAAAGAAATATCTCCTCAAATGATTCTATGGACATTGTATTATTTTCTTTTTGTGACTGTGTGTGTGTGTGTGTGTGTGTGTGTGTTTGCGCTCTTAGACAAACTCTAATCCAAACAGATTATAGCTGGAGCGCTTGAAATTTTATGGCCTCATTTAGATTAACATCTTGTGTTCATCACAATATGGCAGACTCAAGTTAAATGTATGCTAGCTCCGGGCACTAATCTCAACCAAGCAGAAAATCATTCCCCATTCTATTATTTAGAACTCCTGAACCAAATATAACCCTTTATTGTCCGAACACAAGAGGAACAATATGCTTTCCCCATTTCACAACATTACAGAATGCAGGCCAAATCTCTCAACGCAAGGTCACCCAGCCCCTAATTTTATCTGATCAGGGTGACAATAATCAGGAGTTTTCCTCAGCTTCCTGGCCAAATATGTACCCCTCAATCAACATCACTGAAAAAAAAACTGACTTTCACATTGTGGGAGCTTGCTGTGCATGGGCAGAATTTCCTGCCTGTCGGGCGGGCGGGCCCGACCCAATCACCGGCGGGCAGGGAGCCGATCCCCGCCGGAGAAGCGGGCCCCGCCGCCATTTTAAGTGGGTTGGCCAATTAAGGCCCGCCCAGCGTGACGTCCGCCGGGAAGCGCTATGCGCTCCCCGTGCAGGCGGGGGGGCGATTCCCCAAAAGCGAGAGTGCGCTCTTTCACGCATGGGCACGAAAGAACCCACATCTCCCTGAAGCTAAGTGCAGCCTCAGGGAGATCGCCGACACTTTTACAAAACGTTAAAAATAGAAAAAAAAATCTTTAACATGTCCCTCTCATGTGACAATGTCACACGAGATGGGACATGTTCATTAATTACACTAAAACTTTATTAAACTTTTTAAAACCCTACATGAAACCTCATCCCGCCGGTGGATGAGGTTTCATGTGTTTTCTATTCCCCGCCGGGGCTCCTGGTCTGCCCACCAACCTTAAGGCTGGGCGGGCAGGTCCTTTAATTTTTTCAATGATCCTGTCAATGGCCTTAATTGGCCATTGACAGGTCGGCGGGCCCACAGCTGATTTTTCTGCACCCCTGCCTCCCTGAAAATTTAAATGGGGCGGGGTGACGTCCGCCCGACGTCATCCCACGTCATTTAACGCGTCGGCGAGCGGGCCCCGCCCCCTGCTCGCCGACGGCAAAATTTAGCCCCATGAATTGGTTGCCGCATTTTCTACATTGCAACACTGACCCCAATTCATAAGTGCGTCATTGGCTGAAAAGCACTTGGGGATGTCCTGAGGTCGTCAAAGGTGCTATAAAAATGCCAGTTCCTTCTTGCTTTACTGCCAGTCCAAGCTGCAAAAGATATAATTATCTCCAGGGTCATCAATGCACATTGAAAGATTTGGATACTGGGGACCAAATGCTAGGAACAGGTTTATTTGCAATATCTTACTAAGGTTGTGGACATGTTTCAAAGTGCCTCCTGAGTAGACTGAGCCAATCTCAGCCAGCAGACAGATGAACAATTGTTTAATCTCTTCTTTAGCCATGATTAGTTGAGGGAGAAATGCTGATCAGGCCACCAGGAGAAATCTTTAAACATTAGCCAGGGGATCAACAGGTAGATAGAATCTCAGCTCAACATCTCACATGAAGAACAGTGCCTCAAACCACGCAGCTCGCTGTCCTGCACAAGAATGTCACACTCGTTTTTACACTCAAGTCCCAGGGCAGAGCCTGAACTCACCATCTCCTCCAGCACCTCACCATCCCCCCTCACCAAAATAGGGTGCCAAATTCTGAATACTAGGGGAGCACATCACTCAATTCACCCTGCTTCTAATCCAATGGATATCTGCCTTATTCTCCTGATCCATTCAATAGAAAGAAAAAAGTCTTGCTGCCAGCCTATGTACTCTAGGCTAAAACTGTAAGACCAATTTATTGCAAAAATGAAACTCACATGGAAGCAAAATTAAAATAGATTATTCAACATATTTACAACATGTTCTTCAACTCAAAAATGTCCATGTATTCTGCGACTCAGAATCTCTTTTCAGATTCTTCAAACAGATTAACTGAATGTGCTGAAGGGGATTCTGTCTGATCCGTAACTTGAAATGCAGTTCTTGTAGATAGAAATCAAGATGTTATCTTGATTTCCTTTGAAGAATGGCCCCTTTCTCAAACAAATTGGCCATTTAGGTAATGTTAATTTTGAGACAACACATACCCTCCCTGATGGATCAAACATGTCAGATCATGGTTCTCTTTTTCACAATGACAAAACTGCACACATTGTCAAAGGTACTAAACTAATTATTTTGGCCCGATGATGTTCTAACTGCAGACACAATGTCCATTCCAGAAAGGTGTGGATTACTTACAATCTCCTGTCAACCCTTCACTCTCCATTGAATCATCAGTCACTCCCCTCAGCCACCACACCCTGAGATTCTCTTGTTAAACCCTACCCTTTCAATAGCTCTTCTTCCTTCAAAAGGCCTCCTCAAAACCTACCTCAGGCTGTGTCTTCAACCTCCTCCTCTAACGCCTCACATCAAGCTATGCCAAATTAGTCATATCTTGTCCAAGTTGGATGGTCCTGGTTGTACAAGCAATGGGAAGTTACCAGTGCTCCGGGCTAGTGAGCTACATGGATTCGGGTGGTTAAATACCAGCACCACCCCTTTTCATCCTGGAAATGGGATGGACTGGATGGCCTAAGTCATGACTGCTGCTGAGTTGTCTTAGCCTTGGCTCAATGGTTAACAATCTTGTCTCTGAGTCAGGTGAAGCCCCATTCCTGGACTCAGACTGACACTGAACTGTTAGTGCGGTACTGAGGGAGTGTTGAACTGTTCGAAGAATTTTTTGCCATTATCTTGGTCAATATTCATCTCTCCACCATCATCAGAGACGAAGAAAAACAGATGATCCAGTCGTTCAGTTCATGGTTGCTTGTGGTTCCTTGCTGTGCACAAAATGGCTGTCATCACTCTGTATTACAGAAATGGCTACACCTCACAGGTAAATCACTGGCTGTCAAGATGTTTTGGACATCTTGGGGATCTTCTTTTTGTTCACTCGCTCTCCAGGAATAACCTTGCCGCATTTGGGTAAGAAGTGTGTGACTCTCCAGGGGGGACAGGATTGTGTACTCCATATCACACAAATTGAGACTCCAACTATCTTGAGAGCTCAGAGTTTTGGTTTGGGGATGAGCTCCTGTACAAGTTAGAGACTAACTTGAACAGGCAACGAGTTAATGGATTCAACCTACAATTAAGAATATGTCAGCGTAAATCTTAGCAAAGCAAAGTTGAAGAGAGGTTTCTAGAAAGTAAGTCGGAATCCATTGATCATCGACAACCGACAAATTATGTTTGAGGTGTTTTCTGCATTACAACAGGGTTGAAACTTCAATGGTGTGTTACGATCGCCATGGAGACCTATAACTTGCAAAGAGAAATTCGAACACACAGTTATTAACTGAAAGAATGACACGTCAAGATTTCACATTTTTAAAAACTTCTGTTTTTTTATTAATTTACGGGTTGTGGGCATCGCTGGCTCGGCCAGTATTTATTGCCCATCAATAATTGCCCTTGAGAAGGTGGTGGTGAGCTGCCTTGTTAAACCGCTGCAGTCCCTGTGGTGTAGGTACACCCACAGTACTGTTAGGGGGGCAGTTCCAGGATTTTGACTCAGTGACAGTAAAGGAACGGTGATATATTTCCAAGTCAGGATGGTGAGTGGCTTGGAGGGGGACCTCCAGGTGGTGGTGTTCCCATGTGTCTGCTACCCTTGTCCTTCTAGCTGGTAGTGGTCATTGGTTTGGAAGGTGCTGCCTAAGGAGCCTTGGTGAGTTCCTGCAATGCATCTTGTGGATGGTACACGCTGCTGCCTCTGTTTGTCGGTGGTGGAGGGAGTGAATTTTTGTGGAAGGGGTGCCAATCAAGCGGGCTGCTTTAGATGGTGTCAAGCTTCTTGAGTGTTGTGGGAGCTGCACTCATCCAGGCAAATGCAGGGTTTTTCACCACACTCCTGACCTGAGCCTTGTAGATGGTGGGCAGGCTTTGGGGAGTTAGGGGGTGAGTTACTCTCCGCAGGGTTCCTAGCCTCTGACCTGCTCTTGTAGCCACAATATTTAAATGGCTAGTTCAGTTCAGTTTCTGGTCAAAGGTAACCCCCAGGATATTGATAATGGGGGATTCAGTGATGGTAATACCATACTGATAGCTCAGAGTTCTGTAACAAATGACAAAAAATACAATTGACTAAATGCCTTTTTCTTTTGTAGGCAACTTACCATTAAACTATGGAAATAAATGGTCCTTTGTCACCTATCCCTCTCCGCGGAAATACAGTTCTTATAACAAACAGTGCACAATTGCTCCCAGCTTCCAATGGGTTGCTTTCTTTTCACTTTCCCAGCCAGGTAGCTCTTAATCTCGGAACTGCATTTCACTGTGAGGGTTATGCTGTAGCTCCCTTCCTCAAGCAAGGCAAATGTTCCAGCCTCCTTTAACTCCTCATGAACTCGATCTTCAATCTGAGAGTGAGCTCCCACCTGCATTCTGTGCGACGAATGATAGAATCAGCCGATTCTATTTCTTGCTCTCTATTTCTCGGTTGTCTACAGGCCACATAACACAAAAAAGGAACCCAGCCTGTCTAGTAAATTCATGGATTTATAGGGAAGCCTGTAACTTGATCTCAAAATGGCATCCTCTACCCTTGCCCCATAGCAATGCAAAGCACATTATCATTGTAGCGAAGTAGAAATGCTAATCGGGTATCTCTGATCATAACTTTCATTTCATCTTAGAAGTTAAGGAAGGGTTTAGCACACAACTGTTTATAAATTAATAACTGTAACATTCTAGAACTTTGGGAGACTTAGGCCTGGATAGTCAGGGCATTTCCCCAGCTCCGCAAACCTGACCAAGGAGAAAGTGACCCAGAAGGTCAGATTTTTGTTTCAGGGTGGTGGAGTTCTCTGGGATTGGAGCCAAGCGACCTCAGAACGAGTGCGGGGGAAGCTCGGTGTGAAGGAGGACTGGGTGGAAGGCCTGCCTTGGTGATCTGGCACTGTGTTGAAGTTTAAAGAAAAAGCTGAAAAGCATAAAGCAGCCCTCCAGCCCTCACCTCTCACACCTCCTCACCCTCCCACACACTCCCCATGCTCGATTCTATGCCAACCCATGCCACCTCATGCCCCCATCGCATGGCCCCTCATAACCTCCATGCCAACATATGCCCCTCTGCCAACCCCCATGGCCCCTCATACCCTTCATGCCAGCCTATGCCCCTCCAACCACCCATGGCCCTTTATACACCCTATGCTAATTCCTCCATAAGACCATAAAACATAGGAGCAGAAATTAGGCCATTCGGCCCAACAAGTCTGCTCCGCCATTCAATCATGGCTGATAAGTTTCTCAACTCCATTCTCCTGCCTTCTCCCCGTAACCTTTGATCCCCTTACCAATCAAGAACCTATCTATCTCGGTCTTAAATACACTCAATGACCTGGCCTCCACAGCCTTCTGTGGCAATGAATTCCATAGACTCACCACTCTCTGGCTAAAGAAGTTTCTCCTCATCAAAACAAAAACAGAATTACCTGGAAAAACTCAGCAGGTCTGGCAGCATCGGCGGAGAAGAAAAGAGTTGACGTTTCGAGTCCTCATGACCCTTCAGCAGAACTCATACCAGAACCCAGTTCTGTTGAAGGGTCATGAGGACTCGAAACGTCGACTCTTTTCTTCTCCGCCGATGCTGCCAGACCTGCTGAGTTTTTCCAGGTAATTCTATTTTTGTTTTGGATTTCCAGCATCCGCAGTAGTTTTTTTTTAAGTTTCTTCTCATCTCTGTTCTAAAAGGTCTTCCCTTTACTCTGAGGCTGTGCCCTCGGGTCCTAGTCTCTCCTACTAATGGAAACATCTTTCCCACGTCCACTCTATCCAGGCCTTTCAGTATTCTGTAAGTTTCAATCAAATCCCCCCTCATCCTTCTAAACTCCATCGAGTATAGACCCAGAGTCCTCAAACGTTCCTCATATGTTAAGCTTTTCATTCCTGGGATCATTCTCGTGAACCTCCTCTGGACCCTCTCCAGGGCCAGAACAGCCTTCCTGAGATACGGGGCCCAAAATTGCTCACAATATTCTAAATGTGGTCTGACCAGAGCCTTATAAAGCCTCAGCAGCACATCCCTGCTTTTATATTCTAGTCCTCTCAAAATAAATGCCAACATTGCATTTGCCTTCCTAACTACCGACTCAACCTGCAAGTTAACCTTAAGAGAATCCTGGACTAGGACTTCCAAGTCCCTTTGCACTCCAGATTTCTGAATTCTCTCCCCATTTAGAAAATAGTCTATGCCTCTATTCTTCCTACCAAAGTGCATGACCTCACACTTCCCCATGTTGTATTCCATCTGCCACTTCTTTGCCCATTCTCCTAACCTATCCAAATCCTTCTGCAGCCTCCCCGCCTCTTCAATACTACCTGTTCCTCCACCTATCTTTGTATCATCTGCAAACTTAGCCAGGATGCCCTCAGTTCCTTCATCTAGATCATTACTGTATAAAGTGAAAAGTTGTGGTCCCAACACTGACCCCTGCGGAACTCCACTAGTCACCGGCCGCCATCCTGAGAAGGACCCCCTTATCCCCACTCTCTGCCTCCTGCCAGACAGCCAATCTTCTATCCATGCTAGTACCTTGCCTCTAACACCATGGGCTCTTATCTTACTGAGCAGCCTCCTGTGCGGCACCTTGTCAAAGGCCTTCTGGAAGTCCAAGTAGATAACATCCATTGGTTCTCCTTTGCCTGACCTACTCGTTACCTCCTCAAAGAATTCTAACAGATTTGTCAGGCATGACCTCCCCTTGATGAAACCATGTTGACTTTGCCCTATTTTATCATGCACTTCCAAGTATTCTGAAATCTCATCCTTAATAATGGACTCTAAAATCTTACCAACAACCGAGGTCAGGCTAATCGGCCTGTAATTTCCCGTCTTTTGCCTCACTCCCTTCTTAAACAGGGGGGTTACATTAGTGATTTTCCAGTCCTCTGGGACCCTCCCTGACTCCAGTGATTCCTGAAAGATCACCACTAACGCTTCCACTATCTCTTCAGCTATCTCCTTCAGAACTCTGGGGTGTAATCCATCTGGTCCAGGTGATTTATCCACCTTCAGACCTTTCAGTTTTCCTAGCACCTTCTCCTTGGTAATGGCCACCATACTCACCTCTGCCCCCTGACTGTCTTGAACTTTGGGGATGTTACTCGTGTCTTCCACCGTGCAGACTGACGCAAAGTACCTATTCAGTTCCTCTGCCATTTCTTTGTTCCCCACGACTACTTCTCCAGGGTCATTTTCCAGCGGCCCAATGTCCACTTATGCCTCTCTCGTACCCTTTATATATCTAAAAAACTCTTGCAATCTTCTTTTATATTACTGGCTAGTTTACCCTCATATTTAATCTTCTCCCTCCTTATTTCTTTTTTAGTTGTCCTCTGTTGGTCTTTGTAGGCTTCCCAATCCCCTGGTTTCCCACTGCTCTTCGCCGCATTGTATGCTTTCTCTTTAGCTTTTATGCTGTCCCTGACTTCCCTTGTCAGCCATGGTTGCCTCGTCATCCCTTTAGTATGCTTCTTCTTCCTAGAGATGAATTTTTGCTGTGTTTCTCAAATTACTCCCAGAAACTCCTGCCATTGCTGTTCCACTGTCTTTCCTGCTAGGTTCATCTCCCTGTCAATTCTGGCCAGCTCCTCCCTCATGCCTCTGTAGTTGCCTTTATTCAACTGTAATACCGTTACATCTGATTCCAGCTTTTTCCTCTCAAATTGCAGGGTAAATTCTATCATGTTATGGTCACTTCCTCCTAAGGGTTCCTTCATCTTAAGCTCCCTTATCAAATCTGCCTCATTACACATCACTAAATCTAGAATTGCCTGTTCCCTAGTGGGCTCCACCACAAGCTGCTCCAAAAAGCCATCTCGTAGACATTCTACAAATTCCTTTTCTTGGGATCCACTACCAACCTGATTTTCCCAGTCTATCTGCATATTGAAATCCCCCATGATCACTATAACCTTGCCTTTCTTACACGCCTTTTCTATCTCCTAATGTATCTTGTGCCCCACATCTTGACCACTGTTCGGAGGCCTGTACATAACTCCCATTATGGTTTTTTTACCTTTGCGGTTCCTCAACTCTACCCACACAGATTCTACATCATCTGACCTTACGTCATTTTTTGCTATCGATTTAATTTCATTTCTTACTAACAAAGCAACCCCACCCCCTCTGCCAACCTGCCTATCTTTTCGATAGGATGTATATCCTTGGATATTTAGCTCCCAGTCCTGATCCCCTTGCAGCCATGTCTCCGTGATGCCCACCACATCATACCTGCCAATTTCAATCTGCGCCACAAGCTCATTTACCTTATTTCGTATACTGCGTGCATTCAGATACAACACCTTCAGTCCTGTATTTCCCATCCCCTTTCTCATTGTCGTCCCTTTATCTGATGTGCTTGAAGTTAGATTCCTAGCCCTTTCCAAACACTCTGTCCTATTTTGTGTTCTGGGGACTTTAATAGCCTCTCCTGGGCTCTCCTTTCTTTTCAGTTTTTTCATAATTTTCCATGAAGTTGAATCCACCCCCCACGTGCTAACCGCTGCTTTGTTTCCCATTAGTCATACTTCTTGGAGTTTTACCCTTCCCTCCCCCCCACCCACACTTTCTAGTTTAAAGTCCTGTTGACCACCTTATTTACCCTTTTTGCTACCACATTGGTTCCAGATCGGTTCAGGTGGAGACCATCCCAACGGTACAGATCCCTCCTGTTCCAATACAGATTACATTGCCCCATGAAATGGAACCCCTCTTTCCCGCACCACTCCTTTAGCCACGTGTTTACTTCCCTTATTCTCACGTCCCTATGCCAATTTGCACGTGGCTCGGGTAGTAATCCGGAGATTATAACCCTTGAGGACCTGTTCTTTAATTTAGTTCCTAGTTTCTGATAATCCCCAAACAGGTCCTCTTTCCTAGTCTTACCTATGTTATTTGTCCCGACGTGGACCACAACAACTGGATCCTCCCCCTCCCTCTCCAATATCCTTTCAAGCCGATCTGAGATATCCCTCACCCTGGCACCGGGCAGGCAACATACCATGCGGGACTCTCGATCCTGCTTACAAAGGAAGCTATCAATTCCCCTAATTATGGAATCCTCTACAACTACCACTTGTCTTTTTGTTCCCCCCTCTTGAATGGCCTCCTGTGCCACAGTGCCGTGGTCAACTGGCTCATCCTCCCTACAGCCCTCTTCCTCATCCACACAGGGAGCAAGTACCTCGTACCTGTTGGACAAGGTCAAGAGCTGAGGCTCCTCTGTTCCTGAACACAGGATCCCTCTACCTGCCTCACTTGCAGTCACACCCTGCTGACCCTGACCACTGACCGGACTTGAGGTACTTAATCTACCGGGTGTGACCGCCTCCTGAAACAAAGCGTCCAGGTAACTCTCCCCCTCCCGGATGTGCCGCAGTGTCCGGAGCTCGGACTCCAGCTTATCAATTCTGAGCCGGAGTTCCTCCAGCAACCAACACTTGCTGCAGATGTGGTCACTGCGGCTCACAATGGGATTTGCCAGCTCCCACATCATACAGCTACAGCACATCACCCGCACAGCCATCTCGACTTAGATAATAAATTTATTAATTAGCTTTGCAGTGGGTTTTTTTTCAAATTTGGTGCAGATTTCCTAATAACCAATCAGGTCACAGCTTTCCTGTGATGTCACTTTTTCAGTTTTGGCTTTAGTTACTCTGTGCCCCGAGGTCACCACTCCGATGCTCCTCCCTCCAAGTCTGCTCCCTGGAGACAAGGCCGCGAATTCCAAGGTAAGCTAGATTTATACTCACCGCTCTGGTGCTCCTCCCTCTGATTCTGCTCCCAGGATTTATTCACCAATCAGTTGCTTTTTCTTTAAAATCCACTTTCAGAAGAGTGTCCCTCACAGGTCTGGTGCACTCCTGAAGGCACTGCCTCTTCCTCTCCCTCTTTTTTTTTAGGTTTGAGGAGGAGGGAGGGATGGAAACCCTACAGCAATGTAATGTTTGGGGCTATTCTGTTCTTTGACAGTGGGTCCTCCTCAATTCCCTCCTGAGTCACGGTGTCTGCGGTGACTTCTTCCAGAATGCTTCAGTCACTTCTCACCAGCGCCCTCTGTTGGATGCTCTTCCTCCTGTTGAGTGCAAGAGTCCTTCTCCTCGATTCCCTCCTGAGTCGCGGTGGCTGCAGTGACTTCTCCCAGAATGCTTCAGTCACTTCTCACCAGCACCCTCCACCACCACCCTTTGCATTTACATCTACCATGCCAACTTACCAAGTATCCACCACGGGCAGATCTTAGGACTGATGCTGAGATTAAATAAAATACGAGTATACGAATTAGGAGAAGGGATAGGCCACTCAGCCCTTCGAGCATGATCCACCATTCAAAAAGATCATCGCTGATCTGCTTTTAAACTCAACTCCACATTCCTGACTACCCCTAATAACCTTTCACCTCCTTGCTTATCAAGAATCTATCTAACTCTGCCTTAAAAATATTCAAACATTCTGCCTCCATTGACTTTTGAGGAAGAGAGTTCCAAAAGACTCACAGACTTCAGAAATAATTTCTCCTCGTCTCTGTCTTAAATGAGCGACCCCTTATTTTTAAACAGTGACCCCCTAATTCTAGATTCTTCCCAAAAGAGGAAACATCCTCTCCACATCCACCCTGTCAAGACCCCTCAGGATCTTATACGTTTCAATCAAGTTGCCTCTTACTCTTCTAAACTCCAACAGATACAATTCTAGTCATCCAACCTTTCCTCATAAGACAACCCACCCATTCATGTATTAATCTAGTAAACCTTCCAATGCATTTACATCCTTCCTAAAATAAGGGGATCAATACTGTGCACTGTACTCCAGATGTGGTCACACCAATGCTCTGTATAACTGAAGCATACTCTGACATCCAGTTCCCCTCACAATAAACATTAGCATTCTATATGCTCTCTTAATTACTTGCTGTACCTGCATACTAACCTTTTTTGATTCATGGACTAGGATACCCAGATCCCTCTGAATCTCAGGCCTCTATAATCTCTCACCATCTAGATAATATGCTTCTTTTTATTCTTCCTGCCAAAATGGACAATTTCACATTTTCTCATATTATATTCCATTTGTCAGATCTTTGCCCACTCACATAACCAATCTATATCTTTTTGTAGCCTCCTTATGTCCTCCTCATAACCTACTTTCCCACTTATCTTTGTGTCATCAGCAAATTTAACAACCATACCTTCAGTCCCCTCATCCAAATCATTTATATAAATTGTAACAGGTTGAAGCCTCAGCACTGATCCCTGTGGCACACCACTCGTAAAATCCTGCCAATCAGAAAATGACCCATTTATGCCTACTCTCTGTTTCCTGTTAGCTAGCCAATCATCTATCTATGCCAATATGTAACCCCTACACCATAAGCTTTTATTTTCCGCTCTAACCTTTGATGTGGCACCTTATCAAATGCTTTCTGAAAATCTAAGTATAGTACATCCACTGGTTCCCCTAGCTGGCCTATAGTTTCTTGCTTTCTGTCTCCCTCCCCTTTAAATAAAGGAGTTACATTAGCTATTTTCCAATCCAATGGAACCTTCCTGGAATCCAGTGAATTTTGTAAAATTAAATCGACACGTCAACTATCTCACTAGCCACCTCTTTTAAAACCCTAGGGTGAAGTCCATCAGGACCCAGGGACTTGCCAACCCGCAGTTCCAACAATTTGCTAAATACCACTTCCCTGGTGATTGTAATTTTCTTCCCCTCCCTTCCATTTCCTGATTTAGAGCTATTTCTGGGATGTTTCTTGCATCCTTTGTAATGAAGGCCGATGCAACATACCAATTCAATTCATCTTCCATCTCCTTATTTTCCATTATTAATTCCCCAGACTCACTTCCTATAGGACCAACGCTCACTTTGTTAACTTTTTTTTAAATCTTCAGAAACTCTTACTATCTGTCATTATATTTCTAGCGAGCTTTCTCTCCTACTCTAATTCCCCACCGCCCCCGCCCCCCCCACCCCCTATTAGTCTTTTTGACATTCTTTGCTTTTTTTTTAAACTTCTGTCCAATCTTCTGGCTTTCCGTCCATTTTTGCACAATTACATGCTTTTTCTTTAAGTTTGATACTATCTGTAACTTTTTTAGTTAACCATGGATGGCGGGTCCTCATGTTGGAATTTTTCTTTCTTGTTGGAATGCATCTATTCTGAAATGTCCCCTTAAATGCCTGCCTCTGCATCTCTACTGACCTGTCCCTTAACCTAAATTGCAGTTCACTTTCACTATCTCTACTTTCATGCCCTCATAATTGCCCTTATTTAAGTTTAAAATATTAGCCCTAGGTCCTCTCTTCTCTCCTTCAAACTGAATGTAAAATTCAATCATATTATGATCACTGTTACCTATGGGTGCCTTCACTATGAGGTCATTAATTACTCCTATCTTGTTGGTCAATACCAGGTCTAGAATAGCCTGCTCCCTGGTTGGCTCCAGAACATGCTGCTCTAAGAAACTATCCTAAAAGCAATTCTATGAATTCATCATCTATGTTATCTTTGCTCATCTGATTTTTCCAGTCTATATGTAGATTAAAATCCCCCATGATAATCACTGTACTCTCTGACAAGCTCCCATTATTTCTTATTTTGATACCCTGTAGTTACTGCTAGGTGGCCCGTACAACACTCCCAATTCTTGCCTTCATCATTCCTCATCTCTACCCAAACTGCTTCTACATCCTGGTTTCCTGAACTTAGGTCATCCCTCTCTATCGTATTAATATCAACTTTAATTAACAGAGTCACCGCTTCACCTTTTCCTAGCTTCCTGTCCTTCCTAATTGTCACATACCCTTCAACATTCAGATCCCAGTCTATGTTTTCCTGCAGCCATGTCTCTGTAATGGCTATTAGATCATATTTATTTATCTCAATTTGCACCATCAGTTCATCTGTTTTGTTTTGAATGCTACAGATACAGAGCCTTTGGTTTTGTCCTTTTATTATTTTTGTAACCTCTAGGTTTATCTGCTGATTTAGTCTTAGATTTGTATTCTTTGCTCCTTCTTGTTATGGTCTGTTTATCATTTCCCACATTAATATCTTTCTCTGTTGCCTTATCTCTACTCTTCCATTTACCACATCTTCCAAAATTTGATCTCTTTCCCCCACTATTTTGGTTAAAACTACTTCCATAGTTATGTGGCTTGCAAGAACACCAGTCCTAGCATGGTTCAGGTGTAGACCGGCCCAATAGTACAGGCCTCACTTTCCCCAGTACTGGTGCCAGTGCCCCACAAACCAGAACCCACTTCACCCACACCAGTCTTTAGGTCATGCATTCATCTCTCCAATCTTATTTGCCTGATGCCAGTTGGCACATGGGATCCAGAGATTATTACTTCTGAGGTTCTGCTTCTTAATTTGATGCCTAATAAAGTTCCAAAATAAAATTTCAAGTGTCTAATGCAGATAATGCAGTTGAAGGAATGTAAATGTAGTAAAAGGGTTTTTATGGACAAGAGCTTTTTTTTCTATTGCAGACTTAAGTTTGAAAAAAACTCTCGTCCATAAAAACCCAATTGCCAGATTTACATTCCTTCAAATACATTCTCCCTTACAATAAAAAACATTTCATTTAATTGCATAATCCCTTATAAAAAACAAGCATTGGAATTTATAGTCCCACTTCAAAGAGTCCATAACCACTTGGAGCTGTCAATCAAACTGAAATAGCAGGTATCAGACTGTGATAATGGACTGTTGTGAAATCAGTCATGCAGCTCTAATCCAGTAATTGTAACCAACAGAGTGAAATAGCAAGCAATTTTTCTTTTTAAACACTCCAGACATTTTTTCAAAGAGTTAAAGCGCAGGAGTTTTAAATGCCTTGACAACTTGACAGCTTCTTTTGGAAGTTCATCTTGACACTTATGACATTTGCTTCTGGCAATAAGCCAATGAGCTTTAGGCAGATCCATGCTTATTTTTAGCAATTCCAAAGGGCACTTGACCTCTATCAAAAGGTACCTGACTGCCTCCAAAAGTGTCCTGGGACCATATCTTACCCCTCCAAAAGGGTACCCTGACTATCCAAATGAATCCACAAAAGTTCAGACCTGCTCCTACCAGGTCTAATCCGCATGTCGGATTTCAGACACCTCTCACACGAGGCGGGTGGGGGGCTGCAGCTGCTGATTTCTATGGGCAGCTGCCTCCACAAAACACACATGTGCAAATCCCGACCTGGGCCCTTTCCCACCCACACGAAAATGGTAGGTGCCGTGTTCAGGGGTGGGATTTCTGGATTCGGACCTCTTCCGCCAGGACAGAAAGGGTCTCCATCTTGGCGAACACCTGGACCTTACGGACCATTCATGGTACACAGAGTACCTGCTGGCATCCTCTCTCCAAGCACAAACACCTTGCACCACCACCCTCTCAATAAAACAATCTGAGTCTTCTTCAGGTCTCTAACAATTAAACCACCCAGGAAATACTGTCAAGCAGACTCCAGCGTGGGTCACTTGACCCCGTTCACCTACCCTACATTTAAAGCCACAGTCCCAAATTCATAAACTAAAAGATACAATCCTGACACATAATAGCCTTAAAAAGCTCAGAATTGTAACAAGTATTCCATTAGCTGTCAAGTTGGGATGGACAATGTTTCCCTCAACATCGCACAGTCACCTTCAAGAAAAGCCTCTGTAATTGTGTCGGTGCATTAAATCTTGTGCCTAAACCATGACTTTTCTTTAATAGCGCTCCCACTCTGCAATAAAGAAAACAATTACTCTCTGCGCTTTGTAGACAGGGAGATGTCACTGGGGGACACATTAGACAAAGAAAGATCCTTCGATCATTCTCTGCAAAAGGCTTTGGTTTAAAAGCAAGGATGCTCCCCGTGCTCACAACACCCCCACCCCCACCCCCTCCACTTTCCTCATTTTCTCCCTGCCATATGGATTCCTGTTGGACCGATATCCTGCTCGCCAATACACAATAGCCCATCATTAAGTGTGAGCATGACCAGTGAGGTCAAGGCATTGAGCGTTGGATTGACCTGTGATTTCTCCAGCCCACCCATTGGTGGAGCCAGTGAGCACGGAAGCGGATGGACCTCCACCCCTGCCTTGCCAGGATATGTGGATTGCGATCCCGAACATGAAAGATTATGGAGTGAGGAAATCAAGGCGTATAAAACAATAAAAGGTTTGGCTAGGGTAGCAAAGAGAATCTATTTCTTCTCGCAAGTAGTTCCTGAACAAGCCAGCATAATTTTAAAATAAGAGCTTGGCCATTAAGTACAGAAATCAAGGAGCGTTCCTTCCAGGTAAAGGGGATTTGAAATTTGGAACACCCTCCCACAGTAGGTTGTGGATGCTGGGAGGCAATTGGATAGATTTTTGTTAGGCAGGGATTTCAAGGGATATGGAGCTAAACTGGTGTTGAAATACAGATCAGTGATGGTTCTAATTGAATGGCAGACCAGGCCTGAGGGGCTGAATGGCCTCATGTGTCTTGGGCAATCCATCTGTCGGGAGCATAACAGCCAAGCCTCTCCTTGTCCACTCAGCGTCTGTGCACACCCATTCCCAGCAGACGTCCCTCGATGGTGATCAGAAGTGCAACACCTGGATAATTTTGCCCTACATAGCCCAAAGAAGCCTGCTCCAGCACCTCCTACAGGCGGAAAAAGCACAGTCCAGTGATCGAGTCTGGGACCGTCCTCCCTTATAGGGCCTGGCTACAAAATGGAGTAATTAAGTGACATTTAACGCTGTGGTTTCAGCCATGACTCAGTTGGTAGCAATCTTCCCTCTCCATCCCAAGGAAACAAAAATAGAATGAGGGATAGGGACTCTTCAAAGTTAACTTAAGCAAAATAACATCAACGAAGAAAATAATGGCACTAAAAAGTGACAAATTCCCAGCACCAGATGGTTCCCATTCCTAGGTTTTAAAGGAAGCAGGTGAGAACATGACAGATGCCCTAACTATAATCTTCCAAAGTTCTCTTGCTTCTGGAATCATTCCTTTAGATTGGATAATCGTGCATGTCACTCTGCTATTTAACAGAGAACTGAAAGGGAAACTAGAGATTTATAGACCAGTTAGTCCAACCATAAGACCATAAGACATAGGAGCAGAAATTAGGCCATTCGGCCCATCGAGTCTGCTCCGCCATTCAATCATGGCTGATAAGTTTCTCAACCCCATTCTCCCGCCTTCTCCCCGTAACTTTTGATCCCCTTACCAATCAAGAACCTATCTATCTCGGTCTTAAATACACTCAATGACCTGGCCTCCACAGCATTCTGTGGCAATGCATTCCATAGATTCACCACTCTCTGGCTAAAGAAGTTTCTCCTCATCTCTGTTCTAAAAGGTCTTTCCTTTACTCTGAGGCTCTGCCTCAGGTCCTAGACTCTCCTACTAATGGAAACATCATCCCCACGTCCACTCTATCCAGGCCTTTCAATATTCTGTAAGTTTCAATCAGATCCCCCCTCATCCTTCTAAACTCCATCGAGTATAGACCCAGAGTCCTCAAGCACCTGTTGTCGGGAAATTACTGGAGTCTATAATTAAGGATAGAATGATTGAACACTTTGATCATTTTCAGGGATCCAGCATGGAGTCATAAAGGGTAGCTCATGAATCTGATTGAATTTTTTAAAGTGGTGACTAAATAGTGGACAGGGAATGTCTATGGATGTTTTATATATATCGGCTTCCAGGAGGCATTTGATTAGATCCCTCGCTAGCTAAAGCTGAAGCTCTTAGAATTGAAGGCAAATGATTGACTTGGTTAGCAGAATGACTTAGCGGAAGGAAACAGGGAGTAGGGATAATGGGCACTCTAATCAGCAGAACGTGATGTCTGGAAGGATCTGTGCCAGGTCCTCAACAATTCACATTTATTGATGGCATAGATGATGGGAAAAAGGATGGCATATCCAAGTTTGCCGGTGATACAAAGATAGACAGCATTGTAAGCAGTGTTGTTGGAAGCATGAAGTTACAAAGAGATATTAATAGATTTAGTGAATGGGCAAAATTGCAGCAAATGGTTTTCAGTGCAGGCAAATGCGACATCATCCATTTTGGACCTAAAATATTAGAACAGAGTTAAATTATGAGGAGGAATTGCACAAACTAGGGTTGTGTTCCTTGGAGCTTAGAAGGTTAAGGAATGATTTGATCAAATTCTTCAAGATATTGAACAAATAGGGTAGATGGAGAAAAACTACTTCCTTTGGTTGGGGACCCTAGGACTAGGGAGCATGAACTAAAAATTAGAATCAGGCCTTTCTCTTTTTTTATTCATTCACAGGATGTGGGCATCGCTGGCTAGGCCAGCATTTATTGCCCATCCCTAATTGCCCTTGAGAATATGGTGGTGAGCTGCCTTTTTGAACCGCTGCAGTCCCTGTGGTGTAGGGAGTGTTGTTAGGGAGTGAGCTCCAGGATTTTGACCCAGTGACAGTGAAGGAACGGCGATATATTTCCAAGTCAGGATGGTGAGTGGATTGGAGGGTAACTTCCAGGTGGTGTTCCCGTGTGTCTGCTGCCCTTGTCTATCGAGATGGTAGTGGTCGTGGGTTTGGAAGGTGCTGTCTAAGGAGCCTTGGTGAATTGCTGCAGTGCATCTTGTAGATGGTACACGCTGCTGCCACTGTGCATCGGTGGTGGAGGCAGTGAATGTTTGTGGATGTGGTGCTAATCAAGCAGGTGTCCAGCTTCTTGAGTATTGTGGGAGCTGCACACATCGGGAGTGAAATTAGGAAACATTTCTTCATGCAGGTGGTGGTAGGTGTTTGGAACTCTCTTCTGCAAACGGCAATTGATGATAGATCAATTGTCAATTTTAAATCTGAGATTGACATATTTCTGTTATCTAAAGTTTATCAGATACGGAGCGATAGCAGGTACATGGAGTTAGGTCATAGATAAGCCATGATTTTATTGAATGGCAGAGCAATTGGCTAAATGGCCTCCTCCTGTTCCTTCGTATCTATGAGTCAGAAGGCTGAGGGATCAAGTCCCATTCCAGAGACTTGAGCATTAAAATTTAGGCCAACAGCGCAGTGCAGTATGGAGGGAGTGCTACACTTTCGAAGTACTGTGGTTGATATGAGATGTTAAACCGAGGCCCTATCCACTCTCTAAAGCTGATGTAAAAGATCCCATGGCACTATTTTGGAGAAGAGCAGTGAAGTTCTCCAGTGCCTTGGCCAATGTGTACCCCTCAATCAACATGATATAAAGCAAAAGAGGCCATTAGGTTATTATTACATTTTTTTTATGGGAACTTTCTGTGCGCAAATAAGCTGCCGCATTTCCTTACATTACAGTAATGACTAAAGTACGTCACAGGCTGGAAAGCACTTTGGGGTGTCTTTACGCATGAAGACCTCAAGCTGAGAAGCTTTTTTGCACCTGTGCACCCTGCCTGCAAACATATCATGTGTTGAGTATCAACCTTGAGTCGTTTAGCTGCTTAAAGTCTGGAGTACCGCCCGTCAGCTTTATATAATTACCCAGCATAACGAAGGAGAAACTGCATAGCTAGATAATTGCCTAGGTGTTAATGAGCGGTGCATAATTGCAACAGATTTTTGTGCATCTGTGACCAATTTGGTATGAGACAAAGCCTAAACTGCAGCAGTTAGACAATGGCATGCAACCTTAAGCAACCCTGGGGATTTGCATACAAAAGTCTTTTCAAGACTGTTAAAAGAACCATGTGGATCCCTGGCTTTATATGCAGAGCTATAGAGTACAAACACAAGGCCCCCAGGGGGGGTCATGCAAAACCTTTATAAAACATTAGTTAGGCCCCAACTGGAGTGTGTTTAAGGCTGGACACCACATTTCAGGAAGAGCATTGAGAGGGTGCAGAGGAGATTACTAGAACGGTACTATGACTTCATATTCATGTAGAGACTGGAGCAGGTAAGTAGCAGCCATGTAAGTGCCATTCATGTCTCATCTGGGCACATTTTTGTTTCTTTACTATACCTATTACCACACTGTTTGGCTTTTGTACCATGAAACCTTTTGCCATTTAATCTCCCCTGCACTCCAACCTATCTCAGACCTTCATTTTTGTTCTTCCTGTCCCCTTAAGCCTTCCATTGGTGTAACAACTCTTATGTTGCTGTCTTTCTTCAGTTCTGATGGAAGGTGATCAACCTGGAACATCTGTTTCTCTCCACAGATGGCTGCATGACAACATTTTCTGTTTGTATTTCAAATTTCCAGCACCTGCAGTATTTTGTTTTGGTATTACTGGAGAAGCTATGGTTGTTTTCCTTACAGCAGAGAAGCTTAAGAAGAGATTTAAAAAGAGAGCTCATGCAGGATTTTGATAGAGTAACTACAGAGGAACTGTTTCTGTTGTGTTCAATGGTTTGTTTCATCTGTGTTTGATTATGCTAGCCTGGTAACTGATATTTGTACACTTGTTTGATTGCATAAGCCCATGGATGGATCTAGAGAGTTCAGAAATCTGAGAATGTTCCAATAAGCGTCTAGGGCTCCCTGCAAAGACCATGAGTGTTGAAATCCTGTAAGTTCTGAGATATTTTAAAGTTCTTGAAATAAACTGTTTAGATTTAGAATTAGAATCACCTCTGCATTGTTCTTAGGTAAATATCATATCCAGCAAACAGGCAAATACATAACAGTTTCCACTGGCAGAAATGTCGGTAACCAGAAGACTTAATATTATGCAAAAGAGCCAGAGGTGAGTTGAGGTGTTTTTTTTTAATTTTTTTGAATGAGTTATGATGATATGGAATGCACTTCCTGAAATGGTGGTGGATCCAGATTCAATGGTAACTTTCAAGAGGGGACCAGGTAAAATACTTGAAAGGTAGAAAATTGCAGGGTGACAGGGAAAGGCTAGGGGAGTGGGACTAATTGGATAGTTCTTTCAAAGTGCTGTCACAGGCATGATGGGCTGAAAGAAGCATACGTAGAGAAATTCAATCATTATATGCTTTAAACTCAAAAACAGCAAGACAACCGTGGGACATGTTGCCCAGACCTTCCCTCACAATGTCTCTTTTTCCTCAGAATCATCATCATCTTTCAGCAAAGACAACTTCATACTCAAACAGACAATGGGTTGCATTTTACATGCTCCCGCCAGGCATGTTTTTGGTGGAGGGGTGGGGGGGGGCCACATAAAATAGGGTGGGCGCCCAATCCTCCACCTTTCCATCCACCCCCTCCTAGTGTGCTAGGGGAAATGGTGAGCGGACACAGAGTTCAGCCATATTTAAATAGGTAGTCAAGGGTCCATTGTGCTCGTTACCAAGCCAATTGACCCCGATAATACGCTGCCCGTGCCATAAAATGGCTGGCGTGGGCAATCGGATGGGAGTGGGCAGCCTGATTTTTAAAATAAATTTTTCAAAAGGGCAGGAAGGAACTGGGGGGTTTGATTTTTGGAGGTTGGCCTTTGCGAATTAGGGGGGTGGCCCCCCCTTAAGATAGAACCCACTTTCTTCCTATCCACTCACAGCCTTAAACCCGCCATCCCCACGCCTCTGCCCCCCCACTTTCTAACCTGCCGAAATCCTCCACGACCAAGGCCCCAGGCTTACCTGTTTCTAGGAATCCATTGCTCATTCTTCTTGTTCCCTGTCACATTCCCAGCAGTGTCCACTAATGCGCTCTTTTTTTTAGACACAGAACCACACAGTGCAGAAGAGGCCCTTCAGCCCATCGAGTCTGCACCGACACGTGAAAAACACCTGACCTACCTACCTAATCCCATTTACCAGCTCTTGGCCCATAGCCTTGAATGTTATGACGTGCCAAGTGCTCATCCAGGTACTTTTTAAAGGATGTGAGGCAACCCGCCTCCACCACCCTCCCAGGCAGCGCATTCCAGACCCTCACCACCCTCTGGGTAAAAAAGTTTTTCCTCACATCCCCCTAACCCTCCTACCCCTCACCTTGAACTTCTGTCCCTTTGTGAATGACCCTTCAACTAAGGGGAACAGCTGCTCCCTATCAACCCTGTTCATGCCCCTCATAATATTGTACACCTCGATCAGGTCGCCCCTCAGTCTTCTCTGCTCCAACGAAAACAACCTAAATCTATCCAACCTCTCTTCATAACTTAAATGTTTCATCCCAGGCAACATCCTGGTGAATCTCCTCTGCACCCCCTCCAGTGCAATCACATCTTTCCTATAATGTGGCGACCAGAACTGCACACAGTATTCCAGCTGTGGCCTCACCAAGGTTCTACACAACTCCAACATGAGCTCCCTACTTTTATAATCTATGCCTCGACTGATAAAGGCAAGTGTCCCATATGCCTTTTTCACCACCCCACTAACATGCCCCTCCGCCTTCAGAGATCTATGGACACACACGTCAAGGTCCCTTTGTTCCTCAGAACTTCCTAGTGTCATGCCGTTCATTGAATACTTCCTTGTAAAATTACTCCTTCCAAAGTGTATCACCTCACACTTTTCAGGGTTAAATTCCATCTGCCGCTTATCTGCCCATTTGACCATCCCGTCTATATCTTCCTGCAGCCCAAGACACTCAACCTCACTGTTAACCACCCGGCCAATCTTTGTGTCATCCACAAACTTACTAATCCTACCCCACACATAGTCATCTATGTCATTTATATAAATGACAAATAATAGGGGACCCAGCACATATCCCTGTTGTACGCCACTGAACACTGGCTTCCAGTCACTAAAGCACCCTTCTGTCATCACCCTCTGTCTCCTACAACTAAGCCAATTTTGAATCCACCTTCTCGAATTCCCCTGTATCCCATGTGCCTTTGCCTTCTTTATAAGTCTCCCATGTGGGACCTTGTCAAAGGCTTTGCTGAAATCCATATAAACTACACCAACTGCACTACCCTCATCTACACAACTGGTCACCTTCTCAAAAAATTCAATCAGATTTGTTAGGCATGACCTCCCTCTGACAAAGCTATGCTGACTATCCCTGATCAAACCTTACCTCTCCAAGTGGAGATAGATTCTCTCCTTCGGAATTTTCTTCAATAGTTTCCCTACCGCTGATATGAGACTCACTGGCCTGTAGTTCCCTGGCTTAGCTCTACAACCCTTCTTAAATAGCGGAATCACATTAGCTGTTCTCCAGTCCTCTGGCACCTACCCCGTGGCCAGAGAGGAATTAAAAATTTGGGCCAAAGCCCCTGCGATCTCCTCCCTTGCCTCCCTCAGCAGTCTGGGATACAAATCATCCAGACCTGGAGATCTGTCCACTTTTAAGCCTGCCAACACCTCCAATACCTTGTCACTCCCTATATCAATTTGCTTAAGAACCTCGCAGTCTCTCTCCCTGTGTTCCATACCTTCATTCTCATTCTCTTGGGTGAAGATGGATGTGAAGTATACATTCAACACTCTACCGATGTCCTCTGGCTCCACCCATAGATTGCCCCCTTGGTCCCTTATGGGCCCTACTCTTTCCCTGGTTATCCTCTTCCCATTGATATATTTATAGAATATCTTGGGATTTTCCCTACTTTTACCAGCCAGAGCCATCCCCAACTGCTCCTCTGTAGATTTCCCCACAAGTAGCTGTTCCCAGTCTACCTTGGCCAGATCCTGCCTTATTTTACTAAAATCTACTCTCCCCCAATCCAAAACAATTTTTTGCAACTTGTCTATTTCTTTGTACATAATAAACTTGAACTGTACCATGTTGTGGTCGCTATCACTAAAATGCTCCCCCACCATCACCTCAGCCACCTGTCCGCCTTCATTCCCCAGAATTAGGTCCAGCACTGCGCCGTCCCTTGTGTGACCCTCATAGTGACCTAAAAAGTTCTCCTGTACACATTTCAAGAAATCTACTCCATCCAAGCCCCTAACACTATGTCTATCCCAATTAATGTTGGGAAAGTTGAAATCACCTAATATAATTACCCTATTGTTATTGTTTTTACAGACCTCCGCAAATTGTGCACATATTTACTCCTCAGTTTCCTGCTGACTATCTGGGGGTCTATAATAAGCACCTAACAATGTGGCTGCCCCTTTTTTATTCCTAAACTCTACCCAAAAAGCTTCATTCGATGCCCCCTCCAAGATATCATCTCTCCTTACTGCAGTAACTGACTCCTTAACTAATAATACAATGCCTCCTCCTCTTTTACCCCCGCCCCTGTCTCGCCTGAAGATTCTACATCCCAGAATGTTGAGCTGCCAATCCTGCCCCTCCCTCAACCACGTCTCAGTGATGGCTACTATATCACAATTCCACGTGTCAATCCTCACCCTTAACTCATCCGTTTTACCTGTAATACTCCTGGCATTAAAGTAGAGGCCATCTAGCCTTGCCTTACTCCCTTGAAACTTAATGCAGCTGTACTCCCTCTGACTTGATTGTTTTACTGTATTATGACGTGTCCCTATTCTGCTAACATTCTGTGTCCCCTTCCCCCCGCCGAATTAGTTTAAACTCCTCCCAAAGGCACTAGCAAACCTGACACAGGAAACTTATTTGATTTGGTATCAAAATGATGCCATGAACTCATACAGAGTTGATTCCAGCAACTGTGGCTTGTTTGCCTTGGTTCATACAAAGTGTGCCTTCCTGGGTTCAGAAGGCTGGCATTTCAGCTCAACACAGGTCCCTTCTCCTTAGCTGCTCTCTCTGTGCCTCTTCATTCGCTTTCAGAAAGCCGCCCCTGCATTTTCAATGCTTGATGTGCTCAATACGCACACTGATTCTTTTGGCAAGGAACTTGCCCTTGACTTGTTCACTGGTAATAATAACTGCAGCATGCTGCGCAACATTATAAATTCTTCCAGTCTTGCCATGGTAACATCTGTGGGGCATACCCTTCTGTACAGTGCCCGCGCCCTTAATGTCAGCAATCTCGCCTTTCTTCTCGATATGCAAATAAGTAGAAAGAGGAACAGGCCCATGTTTCCAGAAGGGCCTTGCAAACATATATTGAGGGTCCCCCCGCCCTCCTCTTACCCCTGGGTGTTCATCACCTTGAACCTTTACCGCAAGATGGTGGAGCTCGGCGGAAAGCGAGTGTGATCTTGGCGCAGCCAGGACTGATGGAGCTGTCAGCCAATCTGATTGGCCGGCAGCTCCCAAGGGAGGGACTTCCTCTCCAGTGAGGGGCAGAAGTACCACTTGGCCCTTGTTTAGCCCACCCGCAGCGCATTGTGGCTGTGGGTTCGCTCCACCCTGCCTTTGCTTCTGGTGGGATGGGGAGGGTGGGGTTGGGATGCTTGGGGTGGGGGGAGACAAAGAGGGTGCAATATTCACCCCCCCCAGTAATATTCAGCCCAATGTCAATTCTTTGCTTTTTCCGTGTCTCTGTCTATAATTGCTCCTATGAATTATGGGCAATACAAATGCAAGTTCTTGTTGCTGCTGCTCAGCTCTTCCCCATAGCAATGTGACTGAGATCACTCGACCCTTTCCTGTAACAGTGTGACTGAGATCACTCGACCCATTCCTGTAACAGTGTGACTGAGATCACTCGACCCATTCCTGTAACAGTGTGATTGAGATCACTCGACCCATTCCTGTAACAGTGTGACTGAGATCACTCGACCCATTCCTGTAACAGTGTGACTGAGATCACTCGACCCATTCCTGTAACAGTGTGACTGAGATCACTCGACCCATTCCTGTAACAGTGTGACTGAGATCACTCGACCCATTCCTGTAACAGTGTGACTGAGATCACTCGACCCATTCCTGTAACAGTGTGACTGAGATCACTCGACCCATTCCTGTAACAGTGTGACTGAGATCACTCGACCCATTCCTGTAACAGTGTGACTGAGATCACTCGACCCATTCCTGTAACAGTGTGACTGAGATCACTCGACCCATTCCTGTAACAGTGTGACTGAGATCACTCGACCCATTCCTGTAACAGTGTGACTGAGATCACTCGACCCATTCCTGTAACAGTGTGACTGAGATCACTCGACCCATTCCTGTAACAGTGTGACTGAGATCACTCGACCCATTCCTGTAACAGTGTGACTGAGATCACTCGACCCATTCCTGTAACAGTGTGACTGAGATCACTCGACCCATTCCTGTAACAGTGTGACTGAGATCACCCGACCCATTCCTGTAACAGTGTGACTGAGATCACCCGACCCATTCCTGTAACAGTGTGACTGAGATCACCCGACCCATTCCTGTAACAGTGTGACTGAGATCACTCGACCCATTCCTGTAACAGTGTGACTGAGATCACTCGACCCATTCCTGTAACAGTGTGACTGGGATCACTCGACCCATTCCTGTAACAGTGTGACTGAGATCACTCGACCCATTCCTGTAACAGTGTGACTGAGATCACTCGACCCATTCCTGTAACAGTGTGACTGAGATCACAACCCATTCCTGTAACAGTGTGACTGAGATCACAACCCATTCCTGTAACAGTGTGACTGAGATCACTCGACCCATTCCTGTAACAGTGTGACTGAGATCACTCGACCCATTCCTGTAACAGTGTGACTGAGATCACTCGACCCATTCCTGTAACAGTGTGACTGAGATCACTCGACCCATTCCTGTAACAGTGTGACTGAGATCACTCGACCCATTCCTGTAACAGTGTGACTGAGATCACTCGACCCATTCCTGTAACAATGTGACTGAGATCACTCGACCCATTCCTGTAACAGTGTCACTGAGATCACTCGACCCATTCCTGTAACAGTGCGACTGAGATCACTCGACCCATTCCTGTAACAGTGCGACTGAGATCACTCGACCCATTCCTGTAACAGTGCGACTGAGATCACTCGACCCATTCCTGTAACAGTGCGACTGAGATCACTCGACCCATTCCTGTAACAGTGTGACTGAGATCACTCGACCCATTCCTGTAACAGTGTGACTGAGATCACTCGACCCATTCCTGTAACAGTGTGACTGAGATCACTCGACCCATTCCTGTAACAGTGTGACTGAGATCACTCGACCCATTCCTGTAACAGTGTGACTGAGATCACTCGACCCATTCCTGTAACAGTGTGACTGAGATCACTCGACCCATTCCTGTAACAGTGTGACTGAGATCACTCGACCCATTCCTGTAACAGTGTGACTGAGATCACTCGACCCATTCCTGTAACAGTGTGACTGAGATCACTCGACCCATTCCTGTAACAGTGTGACTGAGATCACTCGACCCATTCCTGTAACAGTGTGACTGAGATCACAACCCATTCCTGTAACAGTGTGACTGAGATCACTCGACCCATTCCTGTAACAGTGTGACTGAGATCACTCGACCCATTCCTGTAACAGTGTGACTGAGATCACTCGACCTATTCCTGTAACAGTGTGACTGAGATCACTCGACCCATTCCTGTAACAGTGTGACTGAGATCACTCGACCCATTCCTGTAACAGTGTGACTGAGATCACTCGACCCTTTCCTGTAACAGTGTGACTGAGATCACTCGACCCATTCCTGTAACAATGTGACTGAGATCACTCGACCCATTCCTGTAACAGTGTGACTGAGATCACTCGACCCATTCCTGTAACAGTGTGACTGAGATCACTCGACACATTCCTGTAACAGTGCGACTGAGATCACTCGACCCATTCCTGTAACAGTGTGACTGAGATCACTCGACCCATTCCTGTAACAATGTGACTGAGATCACTCGACCCATTCCTGTAACAGTGTGACTGAGATCACTCGACCCATTCCTGTAACAGTGTGACTGAGATCACTCGACCCATTCCTGTAACAGTGTGACTGAGATCACTCAACCCATTCCTGTAACAATGTGACTGAGATCACTCGACCCATTCCTGTAACAGTGTGACTGAGATCACTCGACCCATTGCTGTAACAGTGTGACTGAGATCACTCGACCCATTCCTGTAACAGTGTGACTGAGATCACTCGACCCATTCCTGTAACAGTGTGACTGAGATCACTCGACCCATTCCTGTAACAGTGTGACTGAGATCACTCGACCCATTCCTGTAACAGTGTGACTGAGATCACTCGACCCATTCCTGTAACAGTGTGACTGAGATCACTCGACCCATTCCTGTAACAGTGCGACTGAGATCACTCGACCCATTCCTGTAACAGTGTGACTGAGATCACTCGACCCATTCCTGTAACAGTGTGACTGAGATCACTCGACCCATTCCTGTAACAGTGTGACTGAGATCACTCGACCCATTCCTGTAACAGTGTGACTGAGATCACTCGACCCATTCCTGTAACAGTGTGACTGAGATCACTCGACCCATTCCTGTAACAGTGTGACTGAGATCACTCGACCCATTCCTGTAACAGTGTGACTGAGATCACTCGACCCATTCCTGTAACAGTGTGACTGAGATCACAACCCATTCCTGTAACAGTGTGACTGAGATCACTCGACCCATTCCTGTAACAGTATGACTGAGATCACTCGACCCATTCCTGTAACAGTGTGACTGAGATCACTCGACCCATTCCTGTAACAGTGTGACTGAGATCACTCGACCCATTCCTGTAACAGTGTGACTGAGATCACTCGACCCATTCCTGTAACAGTGTGACTGAGATCACTCGACCCATTCCTGTAACAGTGTGACTGAGATCACTCGACCCATTCCTGTAACAGTGTGACTGAGATCACTCGACCCATTCCTGTAACAGTGTGACTGAGATCACTCGACCCATTCCTGTAACAGTGTGACTGAGATCACAACCCATTCCTGTAACAGTGTGACTGAGATCACTCGACCCATTCCTGTAACAGTGTGACTGAGATCACAACCCATTCCTGTAACAGTGTGACTGAGATCACTCGACCCATTCCTGTAACAGTGTGACTGAGATCACTCGACCAATTCCTGTAACAGTGTGACTGAGATCACTCGACCCATTCCTGTAACAGTGTGACTGAGATCACTCGACCCATTCCTGTAACAGTGTGACTGAGATCACTCGACCCATTCCTGTAACAGTGTGACTGAGATCACTCGACCCATTCCTGTAACAGTGTGACTGAGATCACTCGACCCATTCCTGTAACAGTGTGACTGAGATCACTCGACCCATTCCTGTAACAGTGTGACTGAGATCACTCGACCCATTCCTGTAACAGTGTGACTGAGATCACTCGACCCATTCCTGTAACAGTGTGACTGAGATCACTCGACCCATTCCTGTAACAGTGTGACTGAGATCACTCGACCCATTCCTGTAACAGTGTGACTGAGATCACTCGACCCATTCCTGTAACAGTGTGACTGAGATCACTCGACCCATTCCTGTAACAGTGTGACTGAGATCACAACCCATTCCTGTAACAGTGTGACTGAGATCACTCGACCCATTCCTGTAACAGTATGACTGAGATCACTCGACCCATTCCTGTAACAGTGTGACTGAGATCACTCGACCCATTCCTGTAACAGTGTGACTGAGATCACTCGACCCATTCCTGTAACAGTGTGACTGAGATCACTCGACCCATTCCTGTAACAGTGTGACTGAGATCACTCGACCCATTCCTGTAACAGTGTGACTGAGATCACTCGACCCATTCCTGTAACAGTGTGACTGAGATCACTCGACCCATTCCTGTAACAGTGTGACTGAGATCACTCGACCCATTCCTGTAACAGTGTGACTGAGATCACAACCCATTCCTGTAACAGTGTGACTGAGATCACTCGACCCATTCCTGTAACAGTGTGACTGAGATCACAACCCATTCCTGTAACAGTGTGACTGAGATCACAACCCATTCCTGTAACAGTGTGACTGAGATCACTCGACCCATTCCTGTAACAGTGTGACTGAGATCACTCGACCCATTCCTGTAACAGTGTGACTGAGATCACAACCCATTCCTGTAACAATGTGACTGAGATCACTCGACCCATTCCTGTAACAGTGTGACTGAGATCACTCAACCCATTCCTGTAACAGTGTGACTGAGATCACAACCCATTCCTGTAACAATGTGACTGAGATCACTCGACCCATTCCTGTAACAGTGAGACTGAGATCACAACCCATTCCTGTAACAGTATGACTGAGATCACTCGACCCATTCCTGTAACAGTGCGACTGAGATCACTCGACCCATTCCTGTAACAGTGCGACTGAGATCACTCGACCCATTCCTGTAACAGTGTGACTGAGATCACTCGACCCATTCCTGTAACAGTGTGACTGAGATCACTCGACCCATTCCTGTAACAGTGTGACTGAGATCACTCGACCCATTCCTGTAACAGTGTGACTGAGATCACAACCCATTCCTGTAACAGTGTGACTGAGATCACTCGACCCATTCCTGTAACAGTGTGACTGAGATCACAACCCATTCCTGTAACAGTGAGACTGAGATCACTCAACCCATTCCTGTAACAGTGTGACTGAGATCACAACCCATTCCTGTAACAATGTGACTGAGATCACTCGACCCATTCCTGTAACAGTGCGACTGAGATCAGGGACTCAAGCGAAATGGGGAAAACCAGATCCCCAACCCACCAACCTGTGGCACCTTCTTCGATCGAAGGATCCACCAACAATACGAGACAAGTGAATTCTGTCACCAGCTGTCACCAGCGCAGTGCAGTGCCTCTGCACTAAAACACTGGGTTTCGTCAAAAACTCAGCAAGTTGTTACGATCTGGAATGCAGTACTTGAAAGGGCGGTGGAAGCAGATTCAATAGTAACTTTCATTGCAAATTGAACAAATACTGGAAAAGGAAAAATTTACATAGTTATGATGGAAAGGGTAGGGGTGTGGGTCTAATAGGCTAGCTCTTTCAGGCTGGCATAGGTATGATGGGCTGAATAGCCTGAGTTCACAAGCTCTGGAATTCCCTCCATAAACTTCTCCACCTCCCCACCACCCTCTCTTCCTTTTTAGTCCTTGAGCCTAATTCTCTCATCAACCTTTTAGTTACCTATACTATCATCTCCTCTATTGCTTGGGCTCAATATCTGTCTGAATGTGCTTCTGTGAAATGTCTTGGGCTATTTTACTCTCTTGATGATGCCATGTAAATCCAAGATGTTGTTGTATGCTCACACATGGTGTGTGCGCCACTTGGATGATCAGCCTAGGATAAAAGAAATCAGGAACAAAGCAGGTATCATCTTAAAATTAAAGATTGGACATTGAGGACCGAAATCCGGAGGTGTATTTTCACATGGACTATAGCAGAATTGTTACAGTGCAGAAGGAGGCCATTCGGCCCATTGTGTCTGCATCTGCTCTCCGAAACAGCAACTCACTTAGTGCCATTCTCCTGCCTTCTCCCCGTAACCCTGCACATTCTTCCTTTTCAGGTAACAGTCTAATTCCCTTCTGAATGCTTCACTCGTACCTGCCTCCCCCACACTCTCAGGCAGTGCATTCCAAACCCTAACCACTCGCTGCGTGAAAAAGTTTTTCCTCATATCACTTTTTTGCTTCTTTTACTAATTACTTTAAATCTGTGCCCTCTCGTTCTCAATCCTTTCACGAGTGGGAACAGTTTCTCCCAATCTATTCTGTCAAGACCACTCATGATTTTGAATACCTCTATCAGATCTCCTCTCAGCCTTCTTTTCTCTAAGGAAAACAGTCCTAACATCTTCCAATCCATCTTCCTAACTGAATTTCCTCATCCCTGGAACCATTCTCATGAATGAAGGATAATACAAAATTGAAACTCCCTTTCTTTCATAAGGTTTTGGATACTGGGGACAATTGAAGCTTTCAAAACTGAGATTGATCGATTTTTGTTGGACAAGCGCATCAAGCGATATGGGGCAACAGCAGGTAATTGGACCCATGACCTAATTGAATGGCAGAGTAGGCTCTAGAAGGGCTGAATGGCCTACACCCTGTTCCTAATGTTCCTTAAACTTGCACACAAAAGGAAATTGGCTACTGAAGTTGTATTCTCCTCTCTTCGGGTGAACACTGAGAGAACTGTCCTGTTCCAATCCATCACACTCCCTAATCACCCAGAAGCTGAGACATGACATCAACGTAATATTAAAAGCAAAATTAAAAACAGAAAATGCTGGAAAAAC
This sequence comes from Cetorhinus maximus, assembly GCF_964194155.1. Taxonomy (NCBI): domain Eukaryota; kingdom Metazoa; phylum Chordata; class Chondrichthyes; order Lamniformes; family Cetorhinidae; genus Cetorhinus; species Cetorhinus maximus. The sequence continues at coordinate 6,799,591 of NC_135884.1, read as the reverse complement.
TCACTGGATCTGGCAGCATCCGTGGAGAGAGAAACAGAGTTAACATTTCAAGCTCGTATGACTTCTTCAGAGCATGACACTAACGTGACATCAACAGATTGGACAGGAAGACATTTAAGAGCCAGATGGATGGCAATACTTGCTCAAGATGTCCAAAACCCCAGGAGCCTGTTGGATCAGTGAACGGCGCGACAATGGTCGCTCAGACCCTGGTTACTGCCAATTCCTTCAGATGTGCCTAATTGAATGCAACGCCCAATTGAGAGCAGCTTAACCCCTCGCACCAGCCTGAGGAGCTGCACAGTTGCTGCTTCTGCTGCATTCATACAGCAGGCACGTCTTCTATGGGCCAAGAATAATTAGCAGCAGCGCCTGAATTAAAAGCTAATCACAAGGTGCAAATCAATTTAAAATTGGTGATGGAGTGGATCAAAAGCTTTCAGAATGTCAACTGAGTATTTGCATATAAACTTCTGAATCACTCTTCATTAGCAGTTAATTATTATGAAATACGCTGGGATTTGTTTTATTAATGTAATAAAGTTTGAAATGATGGAGTTCTATAGCTGGTGTACAGTTGAGCTCCTTTCTGGCCACTGTACCTCAGGAAGGATATATTGCCCTTGGAGAGGGTACTGCACAGATCTGTCAGAATGATGCCCGGGCTAGAGGTGTTAAGTTATGAGTACAGGTTGCATTGGCCACATGTGTATTCCCTCGAGCATTGAAGATTAAGGGGGTGATGTAACTGAAGGGTTTAAGATGATCAAAGATATCGATATTTTCTCTCTACACTACCTCTGCTGGGAGAGTCCAGTACAAAGGGGGCTTAATCTTAAAACTGGGGCTGAGGCCATTTAGGGGTGAAGTCAGGAAGCGCTTCTTCACTCAAAGGGTAGTGGAAATCTGGAACTCTCTGCCCCAAGACGTGGTTGAGGCTTGAGTGGCGCTGCTGGTTCAGGAGCACAAGGCTTCAGCACTATTGCCAGAATATTGTCAGGGCACATAGCCTTTGCGGTATCCAGTGCCTTCAGCCATTTCTTGATATCACGTGGAGTGAATCAAATTGGCCAAAGACTGGCACCCGTGATGCAGGGGACCTCCGGAGGAGGCCGAGATGGATCACCCACTCGGCACTTCTGGTTGAAGATTGTTGCAAATGCTTCAGCCTTATCTCTTGCACTGATGTGCTGGGCTCCCCCATCATTGAGGAGGGGGATATTTATGGAGCCTCCTCCTCCTATTCGTTTTTGTAATTGTCTATCGCCATTCAGGACTGGATGTGGCAGGACTGCAGAGCTTGGATCTGATCTAAAATAAAAGCAAAACATTGTGAATGCTGGAAATCTGAAATAAAAACAGAAAATGCTGCAAAATTTAGCAGGTTTGCAAGCAGCTGTGGAGAGAGAAGCAGAGTTAACATTGTGAGTGCAATATGACTTTTCTTTGGAACTGGAGAGAGAGATACAAAGGTGATGGGCTCTATGCTGTTGAAAAAGTGGGGAGAGACAGGGGGAGCAAAATAGAAGGTCAGGGATAGGTTAGAGGGCAGGAGAGATTAAATGACAAAGAGGTTCTGAGACAAAGGAAGTGATAACGATAGTATTAAAGGCTGAAGCTTTGGTCCAGAGTAGGTGTTAATAGCGGAATAAAGGTCAGCACTATCTGAAAGCAAAATAGCAGAATGTGTAAATAGCAGAGAAAGGGTCAGAGCTGTCTGAAAGCAAGAACATGAGAAGAAGATGCAGACTGGGCATTGCAGGGAAAAAGATCAAAATGGTGGACAGTGTTCATGGTCTGAAGTTGTTGAACTCAATGTTGAGTCCAGAAGGCTGTAAAGTGCCTTTGCAGTATCCAGTACCTTCAGCCATTTCTTGGTATCCCATGGAGTGAATCGAATTGGCTGAAGACTGACATCTGAGATGCGGTGAACCTCAGGAGCAGGTCGAGATGGATCATCCACTCAGCAGTTCCGGCTGATGCACTGGACTCCCCCATCATTGAGGATGGGGATATTTGTGGAGACTCCTCCTCCAGCGAGTTGTTTAATTGTCCACCACCGTTCACGACTGGATGTGGCAGGACTGCAGAGCTTAGTTTATGAGACTTAGTGTCAAACATTTTCTGTTTATATTCCAGCGATGTGACTTGGAACATTTCACAACATTAAGAGTTGTTGTTGTTGTGCAGCAGCTCATAATTAGATATAGGAAATCTGCAGCTAACTCATGGGAGACCCTTGCTTGTGAACAGCCAATGGGAGAAGGCTCCTTTGGGAAGGCACTGAACACATCAAGAGACTTTACCGGAATGTGCAGAGGTGAAGTCAAGGCCTCAGAGAGAGTGCGCAAATCTCCAAACTACCCACCTACCCAACCCTTCAAGCACCACCTGCACAACATGTGGCAGAGTCTGCAGATCACACATTGGACTTTCAGCCACTTCACAATTAACATACATATGTACAGATATACATATGAACTAGGAGCAGGAGTAGGCCATTCAGCCCCTCGAGCGTGCTCTTCCATTTGATATGATCAAGGCCAATCTGACAGTGACCTCAACTCTGCCCTGCTGTCTGCCTCCTATCACCTTTGACACCCTTGTCAATCAAGAATCTATCCAACTCAGCCTTAAAAAGAACCTATCAAGCCAAAGTGGAAGAAAAACATCCTCCTTCACAGGCAATCCCATGGGATTGAGGATAACTTGGTGCGGGAAACACTTTGTGATACTTGAGTCAAGTCATAGTAGGAATACAAGTCTGTCTCTTGCTTTCGTTCTTGCCACCAGTCCTTAGGCTGCACCTGATCTAAAGCACCATTTGATGCAAGTGTGAAGTGTAAAACAAGGGCCAGAATTTCCCGCCCCCCCATTGACGTCGGGCGTCATGGTGGGCGTGAGCGGACAATATGGCTAGAAGGCCAAAAATCAGTTTTACACCATTGTGAAACCAGTTTGACGATCGTCTGCTCTGCCCGTCAATAGTGGGCTGCGTCTCCCACCGCCGGACACTGGGATCCTCATTTCAATACGCCTGTATCTAATTGTAAGCCATGATCACCCCTCCACGCTGGATCATCTGGCACATCGGTGTGCAATCACGCCAACGTGTTTCACAACTATGCATAAGCGGCGTGCACCTGGTGAGCTGCGCTTTGCTTGGGGCTTCAAGGTTTATTTGCCGACTTTTCTTGGGCAGCACTCACTGTCATTAGCCCCAGGCTTCACAGGCAGTACCACATCACTTTTATGGGGGCTCATAGGCCGGTCTCTACCGACCAGACCAGCCGTAAGGCGGGGATGGCGTTTTAACAGTTACAGGGCTAGTGCTTGCTTGGGGAAGGGGGGAGAAGTGGCCTCAGACAAGGGAAGAGGCTGCAGGATGAGAGTTGTACTGGGGTAGGGTGTATCTCAGGGTGTGTGTGTGGGGGGGGGCACATGTAGATCTGTGCAAGCGGCCTCAAGATGGTGAGGGCTGTGGAAGCAGTCTCCAGAGGAGATGAGGCTGGATGGACATGTGAGGGTGTGTGTATGAGAATGGGTGGTGATGTCCCTTGAGCTGGCAGTGAGTGAGATACCAGTGAATGTGTGATGGCCTTGTGAGTGTGTGAGTTTAGGGTGATGAGATGGTTGCCTTACCCTGGCCATACCTTGTCAGGATGAGATCAGTCATCTGTTTTCTGCACTGGATGGCCGACCTAGTGTGTGCATCATTGGCACTGACCATCTCTGCCAGCACCTCCCAAGCTGGAGTGGTGACACTGATGACCTCCTGCGGCCAGAGCTGGGGGTAGAGGACAACGCGGTGGGCCTCCACGGTGTCCAGAAGGCATCCCAGGGATGCGTCACTGAATCAGGGCCTGCACTGCTTTTGGGGCCACGTCTTCGCCGGGACCTTCCTGGGCTGCAAGGATTGAGAAGGGCGGGCGCGCAGCTAGGGTTTAAATACGGCGCCTTGCGTGAGGAAACAGCGAGGTAACAGAGTGGCAGGCAAACCCGAGGCTGCCCGCCAGCGAGACGCCGTGTTTCCTCGTGACTGCATAATTAATGAGGTGGGAATGGGATGATACGCTACGAAAACCCGCCATTGCGGCCGGCGGGTAAAACGCCCTTTATCCCGCCCACTACCGCACTGTGCGCAAATCTGGCTCGATTCCACCCAAGGACTGAATTAAGTCACAGTATTAACCTCCTCCCTGGAGGTAGTTACCACACATTTCACGGGGAGCTGATGTATGAATAGTTGAGCTTTTGGGTAGCTGCGTATAATTTTTTGTTGTTAAATGAAGCATCAACATAGGCCACAACCCCTTTCACTGATCTATTGTTTTGATGTTACTTCCTCAATTAAAATTTGGAAAGCTAATCAAAACCTGCAGCAAAGGAACTGAATGGCTAGAGTTACAAAATTTCACTTTAATGTTTTGCACCAGTCACGTGCGTTCCATTCCAGAAACCAGGCAAAGGAAACTTAAACCGAATTGTTACGCACTTTGTACGCTCTTATCTACAGAGATCCAAATTCCAAACGGGCACCTCCCAACCCAACAACCACAGTGTCAGTCTGCTCCTATGTACAGGAGCACAAGTGAATCCCCAGTTAATGCCCACCGCCTACATAAAATTAAATACTCAATTACTATACAATTAACAATGTGCACAGAGTGGGGTAGAATTATATGCTTGTCCCTCCCCCCGCACCAAAATCTTCAGCATTGACCATGCAGGTGATGACTCATGTTGGAGTGCGGGTCTAAGTGCACAGTGTCCCGGAGTATCATCCAATATGACTGCCCCTCAGGAATCAGCCTCAGCAGTGAGTGTCAACAGAGATTTTTCTTTTGATTTTGAGACAATGTTTAGTTTGGTTTCCTTTTTACAAAACGTCCTGACTGTCCAGGTGGTCTTTTCCAATGTTGTCAGCCATGGCTCAGCAAGGTCACACTCTTGCCGTTTGAGTCAAGAGATTGCTTAAGCCGTGTTCCAGTGCAATACTGAGGGAGAGCTGCACTGCTGTCTTTTGGTTGAGACATTATCCAAGCCCTGTCTGCCTTCTCAGGAGGATGCAAACAACCTCATGACACTATCTTGAAGAAGAGCAGGGGCATTCTTCTCTGGTGTCTTGGCCGATATTTATCCCTCAACCAACAGAATTACAACAAATTATCTTGTCACTTAACCGTTTGTGGGAGCTTGCTATGTGCTAATGGACTGCAGCACTACATTACAACACTAATCACAATTCAGAAAGTACTTTTTTCAATCCTTTCATGGGACATGGGTGGGTGGCAAGGCCAGATTTGTTGCCAATCCCCTAAATGCTAGGCCATTAAGAATCAACCACATCTGGGAGTCACATGTAGGCCAGACCAGGTAAGGATAGCAGGTTTCTCCCCTTAAGGGAATTAGTGAACAATCAATAACAGACCTGGTCACCATTACTGAGACTAGCTTTCAATTCCAGATTTATTAATTGAATTTAAATTTGAATTTACAGTGGCAGGATTTGAACCCATGTCCCCAGAGAATTAGCCTAGGCCTCTAGATCACTAGTCCAGCGACATTACCACTACACCATCATCTCCCACCAATGTAACTGGCTGTAAAGGGGCCAAGGTGAAAGGTGCTAAATAAATGCAAGATCTTACTTCTGAATGCAATGTTCATGGTATTCCATTCCATTTAGCACACAGGCCGACCTTTGCCATATTTCCCAAATAGAACAGGAGGAGCAGAACGTTGCGAGGATGCAGAGCATCTTGAAGAAAGCGTAGCAAATGTGACACACAAACCTTCCCACCCATCTGCCTACGCTAGCTGCTTCAGTGGAAAGGAAATTGTCCCATTGACCCTCATTAGAAAATCAAGTCCACCAGCTTCTCTCTAACAACAACTCTTTGAAAATCAATAGCGTGCCTCAGAAAGGAGATCTATGAGGGAGCAGCCCCATTAACCACCATTAGCGTTAGCCAGCCTCAACCATAAATGAGGAGTGCAGGATTGTTTCTTGGTTCGTGGTCAGGAACAACGTACATCTTTCCTGCAATCCCCACAGTGGCTGCACTTCAATAAGTGCTTCTTTGGTTGGGTAAAGCACTTTGGGACAACCTGGAGTGGTGAAAGGTGCTATAGAAGTGCAAGCTTTGCCTTTTGCATTGCTGGTGTTGTGTTAGTCAACTAAAAAGGAGGAAGAAACCCACACTGGACAAAAATCACCACTGGCAAACTCTGCGTTGCTTTGAAAGAGACCCTGAGGATGTCTAATGCACTATTTAAGTGCACAATCTTTCTCTCAAATGGTGGTTGTGAAGGGTCAGTACTTCACTGTACTCCCCTTGGGATCAAAATTGTTGCAAAGATGAGAGTTAGATTATGGAGAAGCAAAGACTAAAATTAGGATACAAAAATGTGACTTAAGTTTCTCCCAAAGGACCATTAATAAAACAAGGCCATTATAAACGCTCAGACAGACTATGGTTAAACTGAAGACGAGACCCTTTCACTCCCCACTGCAGCGCTGACTTGTGTGAATCATAAAGCAGTGAATTTAAAAGCTATCCCACTAGCTTATCGGTAATAAACATATTGCTCAGGTAGATTCTATACTAATACGCCAGGAAGGATTGTGTAATGTGCAAGGTCATTAGCAGTGCACATATCCGAGCTATCCATGTTTTATACTTAATTAGATTAGGCATCCCAGTACTGCTTGCAAGTCTATTTATAAAATATAACGTGCGTGGTTGGTTTTGTGCGATGCGGCAGCTTTATCCGGTGCTCAGTAACTAGATAACTGATAACTGATAAATGTACAGCAAAAAAGTGGTTGTCAAGGCCATTTGTTTATAACTTCAAAATGGCCAAGATGTTCACCTCAGACACAATAGTGCATTCCCGGTGCATTCCCCTCAACTTCCCAAACTCCCGGTGCCCCCCACCACCTTCCTCCGTCCCCCCCCACCACCTTCCTCCGTCCCCCCCACCACCTTCCTCCGTCCCCCCCACCACCTTCCTCCGTCCCCCCCACCACCTTCCTCCGTCCCCCCCACCACCTTCCTCCGTCCTCCCAACCACCTTCCTCCATCCCCCCCCCACCAGCTTCCTCCATCCCCCCCACCACCTTCCTCCGTCCCCCCACCGCCTTCCTCCGTCTCCCCCACCACCTCCCTCCTCCCCTCCGACCACCTTCCTCCGTCCCCCCCACCACCTTCCTCCGTCCCCCCCACCACCTTCCTCCGTCCTCCCAACCACCTTCCTCCATCCCCCCCCCACCAGCTTCCTCCATCCCCCCCACCACCTTCCTCCATCCCCCCCCCACCACCTTCCTCCGTCCCCCCACCGCCTTCCTCCGTCTCCCCCACCACCTCCCTCCTCCCCTCCGACCACCTTCCTCCGTCCCCCCACTGCCTCCTGCTCCCTCCGCCCCTCACCGCCTCCTCCTCCCCACCCACTCCTCCCCTCCTCCCCACCCACTCCTCCACACTGCCCCTACCACCTCCCCTCCTCCTTCCCACCCCCCCACTGCCCCCTCCTCCTCCTCCTCCTCCCCGTCCTCCCACCGCCGCCTCCTCCTCCTCACCGCCCCCACTACCACCACCTCCTCCTCCCTGCCCTCCTTCCTGCCCCCACCACCTCCTCCTCACTCCCCCCCACCCCCTCACCGCCTCCTCCCCCTGCATACCTCCAGCCGACGCGACTGGTGAAGTTATAAACAAGTTTTTTTTTCACACTCCTGCTGCTGCTGCACTGCAGATGGTTCCTTTGTCCCTCCCCCCAGCCCAACCACCACCCCCCCGCCCCCCCCAACCCAAATAGAACCCAGACAACTGAATCTCTACAACTAAACATAAGCTCTTTAATGTGTGAAAGAGGGACAGGAAATGGTGACAGTATCAATATCAGCTTCGATCGCAATGTCAGGAAGGAGGTAGCAGAGCGCATGGGATCAGGAGCTGAGATCAGGAGGGAGCAGAGATCTCCTGAGATCTCCTGAGATCTCCTGAGATCAGGAGGGAGCAGAGCGCATGGGATCAGGAGCTGAGATCAGGGCAGGCATGACCAAGGAAAGGGAAATGATGCAGAAAATACAAGTGCAAGTAATTTCTAAGCCCCCAGGCAAGAGGGAACTTAACAAGGGGACACGCGCCTATGCAGATCAGAGGGGCTGCAGGAGTTTCTAACTTTTGCAGATGGAGAGAGCAGAACACAGCGTCAGAAAGGAGTTAGGTTAACGGGAGCATTATAGATAGTTTCCAAGCGGGTCCCCAATCCAACTAGGCCCTACCCGATTAATCAGTATGTAATGAATCGGGAATGGTTCATGATTTGGCCGCAGAAGCATATTGTAGGAAGAATGGCCAGAAATGAAATAATCTGGGACTCTGGTCAAGGTGGGGAATCGGCAGAAAGTCAAAAACCCAATGGTTTAGACTTCGAAAAGGCTTTGAAGGAATGAAGCTCACAGCAAGCGTGAAGATATTGGATATCACCGACTGTAAGATTATATTTGGTGAAAGTGGCCACAAGCTCTGTTGAGACGTGACTATGGACATTTAAACTGTGGACAGTACTCGATTCTGTGACCAATATTTAGTTAAACATGGGACCTGAGTAAGAGAACTTCACAGCTATCTGCGAAGGTTAAACACCTCCTCGAGCGAGGACTGACCCAGAGCTTGAGGAATATGAAATCCCTGGACTGATGGCCTCCGAGTGCCATATCGAACGGAGGAGAATATTTGAGCTCAAGTTGGGACAGAGATAAGGGCGAGTGGCCTTGGTATCATGGTGGTCTGGAACCCCGGAAGTGTTAAATCTGCAGTCACGTCGCTGCAATTAACTGGTCGGGAACCGCCATATAATATAAACTGAACAAAGCAAATCCATGGCCAGAATATTTCCCTCATCGGGAAGGAAGCCCACTCCGCGTGGATCACGAGCGGCAGCGCTCAGCGCTACCCGTGCGTACGGGGGGGGGGTGGGGGGAGGAGGGAGAGCGGGCCTGGCGCACAGTTCACGCATGCGCGTGGAAGAGCCCTTCAATCACCCTGAGGCACGGAGCTGTCTCAGGGAGATTGAGGCGCTTTTTTTAAAAAATTAATAAATACAATAAGAATGTAATGAAACGTGTCCCCTCATGTGACTGTGCCACACGAGATGGGGCATGATTTTAAATAAAAGCTTTATTTTGAAATGAATGTGTATTAGCTTCACCTGCTCGTGGGTGAGGTTTCCTAAAAAAAATGTAAAGGCCGCTTGTCCTGTTCGCCTGCCCCGCCGGCTGTTAGGTTGGACAGGCAACGTAAACTTCAACTAAATCACCTTGTTGATGGCCTTAATATGGCCATTCGATTATCACGACTCCGCCAAACGAAATGTCGTGCGAATGCACGATGACGTCAGGAGGCACGCCCAATGTCATCGCCCGCCATATTACACTCGGGAGTGTCGGGCGCGCTCCCGCACGCCGAACATAACATTTTTGGCCCATGTGTGCGATAGGTCTCAGAAGCACCAGGAAACATCTGAACCATCGTAGCTGGAAGTCTTCCAAAACAGCCAAAGTGCTTTGTTTGTTCCAGCTTCCAAATCCTACCTGAGAACTCACCTCCTGGCTATTCGTCCACAATAGGCTTTGCATCTTCGCGTGAATCCTTTCTTTCTGAAAGACCCTCACTCCAACTAATGTACTAACTCAACCAACAAGACATCAGGCCTGCATCGATATAAAGACTCGGTTACAAACTCCCATTTTATAATTACGCCTTTAACTCCGTCTGTATCTAATATTTGTGCGTGTGTGTGATAGTGTGAGGGAGACGAGCGATTGAGATGTTGTGTTTCAAAACATCCGGGACAAGTGTGTGACCATAAATAATCCTCTTTATCGTTTTTAAAATCACCCAAAAGGCCGGCTGCTGGGATTTATTTTGAATTAAGGAAAGATCTCTCAGATGGTAAGGAAATACATAAACATTGCACGCATACACCACGATTACGGACTGGAAGAAGCCGCGCAAATCCTGGCCGTAACAGAAGAAAGAACTGGACCACTACATGGATGGGTTGGTCACGCTGTAGAATTTTAATGAAATCAAGTCAAAGAGTCTCACTGCGCAGGAGGAGGCTATTCAGTCCATCGCGCCTGTGCCAGAGTTACCCAATTAGTCCCAGTTCTGTGCCCTTTCCCCATAACTGCGTCATTGTTTCCCATTCCAGTATATATCCAATTCCCTTTTGAAAGTTACGACTGATTCTACTTCCCCCTCCCTTTCAGGCAACACATTCCAGATCTCAACCACTCGCTGTAGTAAAATAAAGTCTCGTCTTCCGCACACCCCAGTTCTTTTGTTGCAGGTCAGTCAGTCAGTGCCTGTAAAGGAAAAGGGATTGGTCATGATGCACTTACAGGCACGCCCCCTCATCCTGATAAAATCAGAAAACTGGTTTCTTTCTTCTTTTTCCACCCGTCAGTCAGTCAGTCGGTCGGTGAATGGTTCCCTCTTGCGGTGTCCCAAGCAAGTAACTCCCGTAGGCTTGTTCGACAGCCCCTTCCGAAATCATGACAACTTCACCACCTAGAAGGACAAGGGCAACTGGTGCTTGGGGACATCACTGCCTGCAAGTTGCACACACCACCTCAGCTTGGAAATATCACCCTTCCTTCCTTGGTCAAAACGTCGGAATTTCCTCCAATCGCACAGTGGGAGCACACTAACCACCCGGTTCAAGGCCGCAGCTCACCACCACCTTATCAAAGACAATAGAGCTGGGCAGTAAAGGCTGGGCCTTGCCAGCAACGCTCAGCTCCCATGAATGAATTTTAAAAAGGGACGGCAGTCAAAAAAACCCAGAAGAATGTTGTCATGTTCAATTGTTCTGTGTTTGATTAGGTGAGCCTGTTTACTACTGATGCTCACTGTGCTTGATTAATTAAGGCAGGGTGTGGACTCCGTGAAAAGTAAACAAACTGTGGAATGTGCTGGAGGCCTGAGCTGAAGCATAGAGTAGACATTTTAAAGCACTGTAAATACAACCTGCTACTAGACATATAAACTAGTGTCATCTCTGTATAGATCCAAGGTAAAAAAAAAATACAACAGATGCTCCCCTCTTACACCAGTGTGTACATTTTCCACTCCAGCGACATGGCTTCAGTGAGTTATATTGCCAATTTAGAAGCAGTTTTGTGCCTGCTAGAAACTAAATTGACATTGTCCAAAACTCATTTCACATCAGATCTTTGCAACCATAGCCAGTTTAATGCAATGCCCTTTACATAACCAGCTGGAGTTTACATCGCCCAAAGCGAATGACAACCAGTCCCAGGCATATTGCAAACTGTTAATCATCTCCTTTTGTACAGTGTGGTCTGCTTACAGCCTCACACCACAGTCTCAATTATATAACAATTCCTTCAGAAAACAAAACAAAACAAATCAAAAATTAAGCGCAGCGGTTTCATTCCCTTTTACTGAAGCCAAAAAAGCACTGTGTGAAAAGATAAATCTCACTATTAGCGGACGACAAAAGCCTCGAATAATAGCAAACAAAGCCACAGCGAGGCATGGCCTTATTCCAGACGCTGAACTCAAAAGCATTTAATGATTATCCCAGGTCCATACCTGTCAGGAGATGGCCCACTTCCTCCTTCCACATCACTCTGAGCACGCCGTAACTTTGACAAAAAAATCACAGGCTGTTACCTGAGGCATTCGGAATAGGCCATCAAACTGCATAGCAACAAACAAGGCACGGGTGTCTTTGTGGCGATAATGAAGGAAGAATTACTGCACAAACGGCTGGATCCATTAGTTACCTGGGACTGAGTTAGAGATGTCTGCTAAGAATTTGGTGTTTCATTATAGAGAGACAAGCCACTGGAAATATATATATATGTGAAAGATTGGAATCAATACAAGACCATAAGACATAGGAGCAGAAATTAGGCCAATCGGCCCATCGAGTCTGCTCCGCCATTCAATCATGGCTGATAAGTTTCTCAACCCCATTCTCCCACCTTCTCCCCGTAACCTTTGATCCCCTTACCAGTCAAGAACCTATCTATCTCGGTCTTAAATACACTCAATGACCTGGCCTCCACAGCCTTCTGTGGCAATGAATTCAAGTGTTCAAAGTGCTGAAGCCATTTAGAAGTTAAATAGTGAAAAGCTATTTGCATTGGTCAGTGAATTAGTGATAATAGGGTTCAAACCTGGATCAGAATCCGATACATAAAAGACGATGAAAAGTTTGCATTTGCCTTGTGTCTTTCTTGAGCTCAGGATGTGCTAATTATAACCAATTAATGGAGCATCGTCACTGCAGTAATGTAAGATTCACAGCACCTAAACTGGGCATAGCAAGGTATCTACAAACAGCCATGAGATAACAATCTGTTTTCACAGAATCACAGAACACAGAATGGGTGCAGCCCAGATGGAAGCCATTTGGCCCATCGTGCCTGTGATGGCTCCCTGAAGGAACATTCCATCCAGTGCCATTCCCCCCGCCTCCTCCCGGTAACCCTGCACATTTTTCCCTTTCAGATAATGATCCGAATCCCCCTTGAGCACCTCAATGGAGCCAGCCTCCACCACACTCGCAGGCAGCGCGCTATCCTAAGCACTCGCTGCGTGAAAAAACTTTTCCTCATGAGTGTTCACCGAGATCCTTGAAGGAAACCTTGCTCAGCCTTGGCCTGTGCGCGAATCCAAAGCCGTGTAGTTAGCTGCCCAGCAAGTCACTCAGTCGTAACAAACCTGCCACTCGGGGTTGAAGAAAATGGCTAATGTTGGGTAACAAATGCTGGCTTTCTCAGTAATGGACCCAGAACGAATTTTAAAAAGTTGTGACACCTCATAAAAATTTTTTAATGTGGGCTTCACTGGCTGGGCCAGCATTTATTGCCCATCCCTCGTTGCCCTTGAGAAGGTGGTAGCGAGCAACTAGGGTTGGGCAATAAATGCTGGCCCAGCCAGCGAAGCCCACATCCCACGAATGAATTTTTTTTTTAAAACTGCAGTTGTACATTTTGATGGGAAGCTATGCAGCTCCAACCTGAAGTAAGGCGATCTTGTATCTGGTCGCACTCTGACCCCTGAGTCAAAACGTCAGAAGTTCAAGCCCAAATCCAGGCCTTGACTCCAGGTGTGGACTTCACCGTCAATCAAGGAGAGCTACACAAATGCTGATCTGAGGAGGCTGAAATCCTTCAGGAGTTCTCTCAACCGCGAATCTGAGACACTTGGGAGACACTTCATTCCAAAACTGCAGAGACCGGTTAGACTCAATCTCCCTTGATTCCAAATTGTGATCCTCCGCCCATTACTTAAAAGCCTAGGTGAAGTCAGGATGAAGCCAGGGAGTGGGGCATTCTGTGCACTGAGAGGTCCCTCTCCATTCTGGGTGAGGTGTTGAACTGAAGCCCTCCGTCTGCCCTTTCGGCTGGGTTTGAAAGACCCCACAGCACTATTCTGAAGAACAGGGGAGTTCTTGCCAGTGTCCTGAGCCAATATTTAAACCTCAAAAATATTTCGCTAAAATAGATTATCTGCTCATTATCACATTGCCGTTTGTGGGAGCTTGCTGTGCAACATCAAACGCTGAATATACTTCAAAAAGCACTTCATGGGTTGCAAAGCACTTTGGGACATCTTGAAGTCGTGAAAGGCGCTATATAAATGCAAATCTTCCATTATCTTTTTTACCTTCCCCTCAAACTATGCCTTTAAGTCTTCGAGTTTGTACTTTCAATGGGTAGAATGTGCTGAAATAGGAAACAGATGGTAGCGAATGAGGAATGTGACAGGAATGCTCGGTTTCTCACCCAAAACATTTGCCACAAAACAGCTGTTTTCATTACTCGATCCCGGAGAAACTTCGGAATCATTCCTCCCACAGGAACAGTTGAGGAACCCAACTGCAATTGCAGTCGGTATTAATCGCTGGCATTACAAGGTGATTATTTTATGATTAAAAAGTGAACATTGCCCACATGAGCTCTTTAATGGTCAGTCAACTATTTCGAAGAATTCTTGTTGGAATCGTAAGCAGCCGTCCTGTGTGCAATGATCCATGACAGAGTCTAGGATCGAAGCGATAGAAAGGCCCTGGTTTCTGGTTCATGTGGTGTTAGGGGTTCCCAGTCAGTTCAGGGGAGTGTTTGCTGTTACTGCAATCAACAACCTTGAGCGAGAATGGACTAAATTATCTGGGGCTCTTGCTCCCACTCCCAAGCCCTCAGCTATGATACTCTTTCCAATACTGCGTCACTCTCTATCGCCTTGCTTCCTAAGGAGCCACATAATCCGCCAAGTCACAGGTGAGTTGCTGTCTCTACAGACTTCAGGGATGTATCTGCGACCCGGTGTGGAATTTCCAGAGATTTCAATTTGTGGTGACTGAAATCAAATTCTTGGGGCTCTGATAAAAGGTTGGTGACCTGAAACATTAACTCTGTTTCTCCCTCCGCAGATACTGTCAGATCCCCCCCTGAGTATTTCCAGCATTTTTCTGTTTTTATTTCATATGCTTGGGGCCTGGCTCATGCCTTTGATGCATGACTCTGACATTGACACCCTGGTGCTATTTCACCAGAAACAGCTCGTGAACTGCAGCTACCCACAATGGGTTTCAAGAGCTAATGGCCTCAGTTTGCATCAGCAGCAGAAGGAGTGGTCTTCTAAACATCACAAAACTCTCGGGACACTGGCTATAATTTTCCATCTCAACGACGCAAAACAGCCATGGGTTGAGGCTTCCTATTGGCATCTTATACCTGCAACATGGTTTATGAATGTTTAGGTTTCACACAATGATTTTCCTAATTCTGGACCATACTATGGTATACTCAGATATTATGCAGTAGTCCGAGACACTCAGACTTACAGGAGTGACAAGTACCATCATCCTTTAAGATGCTTCTTAAAACCTAGCTCTTTGACCAAGCTTTTGGCCATCTTTTTTTTTAAAGTTGTTCATTTATTGCCCATCCCTAATTGTCCTTGCAAACTGAGTGACTTGCTAGGCCATTTAAGAGTCAACCACATTGCTGTGGGTCTGGAGTCACAATGTAGGCCAGAACCAGGCAAGGAAGGCAGATTTCTTTCCCTAAAGGGCATTAGTGATTCAGATGTTTATTAAAATGACAATGGTTTCATGGTCATCATTAGACTTTTCATTCCGGATCTTTTATCAAATTCAAGTTTCACCATCTGCCAGGACTTGAGCCCAGGTCCCCAGAGCATTATGCTGGGTATCTGGTATATTAGTCCAATGACAATTGCCACTACACCCCCACCACCTCCCACTGCTCTAATGTCTCCTTCTTTGACTTGGTGTCAATTTTTGTATCTGATAACTCTCCTGTAAAATGCCTTGGACCGTTTTACTACGTTTATAGAGAATATATAAATGCAAGTTGTTGTTGTGTTGCGCCCAAGAGAATATCCAAATCACATCCATCCATTCTGTCTCTTCCCTATTCTTTATCCTACTTATATTTTTTAGCTTTAATTTTACTTTTTCTCTCTAGCTAATCTGCATTTTATGACTAAGTTAACACTAAACTCTGCTCGTCTCCTTCTCAATCTGGCTCTGAGTCCCCCTTTTTTTTGGAGGTAGAACCCAACTGCCATTGGCTGAATGTCAACTTTAATGGCACGCTTTCTCAGCCAATCAAGATCCCAGAATGTGGGATTGCTGGGGTTAGGGTCAATCAGTTGGGGTCACTTCCTTGCATGTGCAACATTAACCTTTTAAAATTAACATTTTACCATTCCGTTGTAAATCATAGTTCAACAGTGGAAGGTTTAACCTAAGATTTGATGAAGTATTTGAGCTTCATAACTTAAACAAGTTCCTCCGGAGGGTTGGAAGGGATAATTGCTTGAATTTGAATAGAATAGTCATCGGATGCATCCAAAAATGAAATACCTCTCAATCTTGCGGGTGATTTAGCGAGTTTACAATTTTGGCAGGAAGCCACCTGAGAGCAAAAATCGTGGACTACTTTACAATTCGAGCACCCAAGGGGTGAAACACCTGCCAAACGCACAGAATCACAAAATAGCCTGTCGAGCTCATAGCTGCTTCTATACGATGGAAAGGCTAGCAGTGTTCACACAATGGCCCAGGACAGAAACTGGCCTCAGCCTTATCAAGCCCTAACCATTTTTCCTCCACATGAGCCCCTCGGGTTAATCTTATTTGATCTAACCCATTGGAGAGAAACCATGAGGATGGACGATTTGAAGGTTAGGTAGGCGAAAGGGCCAAATATCACGGGACATGAATTATTTTTACACAGAACATAACTACATCGATAAGTCCCATTGTGCTGTCCGTACAGGGGGTTATTTTGAGGTGCATTCAATCATAGAATCCATACAGCACAAAATGAGGTCATTCGGCCCTTCGAATGGCCCACCAGCCTGTGCTGATTCTTTGAAAGAGCGATCCAATTAGCCCCAACTACTGTTCTCTCCCATTAGCCCAGCAAATGTTTTCAAGTTTATATTCAATTTCCCCTTTTTATTCTTCCATGGGGTGTGGGTATCACTGGCAAGTGCAGCATTTATTGCCCACCCCTAATTGCCCTTGAACTGAGTGTCTTGCTCAGCCATTTCAGAGGGCAGTTAAGAGTCAACCACTTTACTGGAGTCACGTCTAGGCCAGACCAGGAAGCCGGCGTTTTCCTTCCCTAAAGGGCATTAGCGAACCACAACAATTTTTTAAATATTCATTCACGGGATGTGGGCTTCGCTGGCTGGGCCAGCATTTATTGCCCATCCCTAATTTCCCTTGAGAAGGTGGTGGGTGAGCTGCCTTCTTGAACCGCTGCAGTCCATGTGGTGTAGGTACACCCACAGTGCTGTTAGGGAGGGAGTTCCAGGATTTTGACTAAGCGACAGTGAAGGAACGGCGATATATTTCCAAGTCAGGATGGTGTGTGGCTTGAAGGGGAACTTCCAGGTGGTGGTGTCCCCATCTATCTTCTGCCCTTGTCCTTCTAAATGGTAATGGTCATTTGTTTGGAAGGTGCTGCCTAAGAAGCCTTGGTGAATTCCGGCAGTGCATCTTGTAGATGGTACACACTGCTGCTACTGTGCATCGGTGGTGGGGGGAGTGAATGTTTGTTGATGTGATGTCAATCAAGTGGGCTGCTTTGTCCTGGACAGTGTCAAGCTTCCTGTGTGCTGTGGGAGCTGCACTCATCCAGGCAAATGGAGAGTATTCCATCACACTCCTGACTTGTGCCTTGTAGATGGTGGACAGGATTTGGGGAGTCAGGAGGTGAGTTACTTGTCACAGCATTCCTAGCCTCTGACCTGCGCTTGTAGCCATGCTATTTATATGGCTAATCCAGTTCAGTTTCTGGTCAATGGTAACCCCCAGGATGTTGATAGTGGGGGATTCAGCGATAGTAATGCCATTAAATGTCAAGGGGCGATGGTTAGACTCTCTCCTGTCGGAAATGGTCATTGCCTGGCACTTGTGTGGTGCGAATGTTACTTGCCACTTGTCAGCCCAAGCCTGGATATTGTCCAGGTCTTGCTGCATTTGGACAAAGACTGCTTCAGTATCTAAGGAGCCATGAATGGTGCTGAACATTGGGCAATCATCAGTGAACATCCCCATTTCTGACCTTATGATGGAAGGAAGGTCATTGATGAAGCAGCTGAAGGTGGTTGGGCCGAGGACACTACCCTAAGGAACTCTTGCAGTGATGTCCTGGAGCTGAGATGACTGGCCTCCAACATCTTCCTTTGTGTTAGGTGTGACTCCAACCAGCAAAGAGTTTCCCCCCTGATTCCCATTGACCCCTGATTGCTTGGGTTCTTTGATGCCACACTCGGTCAAATGCGAACTCAATGTCAAGGGTAGTCACTCTCACCTCAGGAGTTCAGCTCTTTTGTCCATGTTTGAACCAAGGCTGTAATGAGGTCAGGAGCTGAGTGGCCCTGGCGGAACCCAAACTGGGCGTCAGTGAGCAGGTTATTGCTAAGCAAGTGCCGCTTGATAGCACTGTTGATGACCCCTTCCATCACTTTACTGATGATCAAGAGTAGACTGATGGGGTGGTAATTGGCCGAGTTGAATTTGTCCTGCTTTTTGTGTACAGGACATACCTGGGCAATTTTCCACATAGCTGGGTAGATGCCAGTGTTGTAGCTGTACTGGAACAGCTTGGCTAGGGGCGTGGCAATCAATAATAGTTTCTTGCCACCAGTACTGGGATTAGATTTCCATTCTAGAATTTTTTTTTAATTAATTAAATTTAAAATCCACTTGCTACTATGGTGGGATTTGAACCTGTGTTCCCAGGGCATTAGCCTGGGCCTCTGGATTTTATTACCACTACACCACCATCACCCTTCCTTGTATATGGTTACTATTGAATCTACTTCTATAGGCAGCGCATTACATATCATAACAACTCGCTGCAATCGGATAAATTATTCTCAACCCCCTCTTCTTTTGCCAATTACCTTAAAGCTGTGTCCTCTCCTGCCAGTGAAGACATTTCAGCTGGAGCTCAGTGGCTTCTCTCGAGACTGAGTGAGGCTTCAAGATGCACTCCGCAAACTTGAGTACAAAATATCTAAGTTGATGCTCTTGGTGCAGTGCTGAGGAAGTGCTGCACTGCTGGAGGTACACACACTTTGGATGAAAGGGTAAACTGAGGTTTTGCTTGCCCCCTCAGGTGGGTGTAAAAGATCCCCGGGCACTATTTCAAAGAAGACCAGGGGAGTTCACCCCAGTGTCCTGGCCCAGTTTTTGATCTGTCAATCAACACCACTAAAAACAGATTATCTGGTTATTATCACGTTGCTGTTTGTGGGAGCTTGCTGTGCGCAGTTTGACCACCACGTTTCCTGGACTACAACAGTGACTGCACTTCAAAAGCACCTCTTTGGCTGCAATGCACTTTGGGATGTCCTGAGGTTGTGGAAGGCGCTATATGAATGCAAGTTCGTTCTCAGCTAAATATCCCAAGGTGCTTTGTTGGAATGTAAAATATCCCGTGCCCTCTTGGGGAAGCCAGTCCTGAGGTTGTGGAAGGTGCTAACTAAATGCAAGCTCGTCCCTTTCTTAAAGCAAAAAAAAAATGGGAGTGGGATGAAATACACCTTAAAACAGAGATTTACCTTAAATCAAAAGGGGGCTCCATGTGGCTGGTGTTTGATGTACTCCTGTGGGGGGTTTTACAAGCCCATTGCCCTCTATTCTGAGCACAAATGGAGCTTCCAGACTTACTCAAACCAAACAGAAAAGCATGGAGAAGCATTGCTACCATTTCTCAATAAGAGCAGACAGTATACAAAGCCAGGTCAGAATTCCAGTTCTAAAATATCTTTTCTCGTGCATCCCTAACAAAAGTTACACAAGCCACAGGGCTCCACCCGACCCTGATATTAGCATTGACAAAACTTATCCATGGCCTGAAGAACTCATACAATCAGCTTCTGTTGAATTGTGCTGTTTATCACAAATGCACCAATCATACAACAAGGATTGGTGAAACAACAATGTGGTTCTCTATATAAAAGTAATGGTAACTGGGAGGCTATGTATAGGCATGTCTGACCTGTAGGACTGCTGCTCTGTTCTGTCTACTAAGTCACGCGACTGTACATCACATCCTGTCTCGAAGTGGGTAGTGATGGACAGCAATTTAAGAAATGCTCCCTTAAAGGTACGTGCACATCACTTCATAACAGTTTCCTTGATCATCCTTAATCATTTATTCATCATGTCTGATTTCCTTTGGTGAAACAAACTGACCCAACCAACTTCCCAAAGGTTAGTTCATGTCCCTGGATATTTTAATCCTTCCCCAGATGTAGCAACTTGCCTGCCTCAATTTAACCAATCCCTCTCATCCTGAAAACTTGATATGAGCCATGTTGAAAAAGAAAGACTTGCATTCATAGGGAACCCTGCGCAACCACAGAACACCTCACAGCACTTTACAATCAATGAAGTTCTTCTGAAATGTAGTCACTGTTGTAATGTAGGAAATGCAGCTGCCGATGTCGTGCACAGCAAGATCCCACCAACAGCAATGTGATAATGACTAGAAAGTTTCTTTTTGAGACTTTGGCTGAGGGATTAATGTCGACCGTGAATAACTCCCCAACCTCCTTGTCAAAGTGGCGCCATGGGATCTTTGACATCAACCTGAGAGAGCAGTCAATTTAGTAGTTTAATTTGAAAGACATAGGCCCAGGTTTTCTGGACACCGTGGCTGGACCCACTGCAGGGGGATGCGGTGGGCAAGCCAAAAAGCCCTTTGACTTTTGGCAGGACCGTAGGTCCCAGCCATAGTCCTGACAATGCAGCACTCCCTCAGTATCGCATTAGCAGTAAGTAGCGACAATGCATCACTCCCTCAGAATCGCATTAGCAGTAAGTAGCGACAATGCAGCACTCCCTCAGTATCGCATTAGCAGTAAGTAGCGACAATGCAGCACTCCCTCAGTATCGTATTAGCAGTAAGTAGCGACAATGCAGCACTCCCTCAGTATCGCATTAGCAGTAAGTGGCGACAATGCAGCACTCCCTCAGTATCGCATTAGCAGTAAGTGGCGACAATGCAGCACTCCCTCAGTATCGCATTAGCAGTAAGTGGCGACAATGCAGCACTCCCTCAGTATCGCATTAGCAGTAAGTAGCGACAATGCAGCACTCCCTCAGTATCGTATTAGCAGTAAGTAGCGACAATGCAGCACTCCCTCAGTATCGCATTAGCAGTAAGTGGCGACAATGCAGCACTCCCTCAGTATCGCATTAGCAGTAAGTAGCGACAATGCAGCACTCCCTCAGTATCGCATTAGCAGTAAGTAGCGACAATGCAGCACTCCCTCAGTATCGCATTAGCAGTAAGTAGCGACAATGCAGCACTCCCTCAGTATCGCATTAGCAGCAAGTAGCAACAATGCAGCACTCCCTCAGTATCGCATTAGCAGTAAGTAACGACAATGCAGCACCCCCTCAGTATCGCATTAGCAGTAAGTGGCGACAATGCAGCACTCCCTCAGTATCGCATTAGCAGTAAGTGGCGACAATGCAGCACTCCCTCAGTATCGCATTAGCAGTAAGTAGCGACAATGCAGCACCCCCTCAGTATCGCATTAGCAGTAAGTGGCGACAATGCAGCACTCCCTCAGTATCGCATTAGCAGTAAGTAGCGACAATGCAGCACTCCCTCAGTATCGCATTAGCAGTAAGTAGCGACAATGCAGCACTCCCTCAGTATCGCATTAGCAGTAAGTAGCGACAATGCAGCACTCCCTCAGTATCGCATTAGCAGCAGGTAGCGACAATGCAGCACTCCCTCAGTATCGTATTAGCAGTAAGTAGCGACAATGCAGCACTCCCTCAGTATCGCATTAGCAGGAAGTGGCGACAATGCAGCACTCCCTCAGTATCGCATTAGCAGTAAGTAGCGACAATGCAGCACTCCCTCAGTATCGTATTAGCAGGAAGTGGCGACAATGCAGCACTCCCTCAGTATCGCATTAGCAGTAAGTAGCGACAATGCAGCACTCCCTCAGTATCGCATTAGCAGTAAGTAGCGACAATGCAGCACTCCCTCAGTATCGCATTAGCAGTAAGTGGCGACAATGCAGCACTCCCTCAGTATCGTATTAGCAGTAAGTGGCGACAATGCAGCACTCCCTCAGTATCGCATTAGCAGTAAGTGGCGACAATGCAGCACTCCCTCAGTATCGCATTAGTAGTAAGTAGCGACAATGCAGCACTCCCTCAGTATCACATTAGCAGTAAGTAGCGACAATGCAGCACTCCCTCAGTGTCGCAATTACAGCAAGTAGCGACAATGCAGCAACTCCCTCAGTATCGCATTAGCAGCAAGTAGCGACAATGCAGCACTCCCTCAGTGTCGCATTAGCAGCAAGTAGCGACAATGCAGCAACTCCCTCAGTATCGCATTAGCAGCAAGTAGCGACAATGCAGCACTCCCTCAGTGTCGCATTAGCAGTAAGTAGCGACAATGCAGCACTCCCTCAGTATCGCATTAGCAGTAAGTAGCGACAATGCAGCATTCCCTCAGTATCGCATTAGCAGCAAGTAGCGACAATGCAGCACTCCCTCAGTATCGCATTAGCAGCAAGTAGCGACAATGCAGCACTCCCTCAGTATCGCATTAGCAGTAAGTAGCGACAATGCAGCACTCCCTCAGTATCGCATTAGCAGTAAGTAGCGACAATGCAGCACTCCCTCAGTATCGCATTAGCAGTAAGTGGCAACAATGCAGCACTCCCTCAGTATCGCATTAGCAGTAAGTGGCGACAATGCAGCACTCCCTCAGTATCGCATTAGCAGTAAGTAGCGACAATGCATCACTCCCTCAGTATCGCATTAGCAGCAAGTAGCGACAATGCAGCACTCCCTCAGTATCGCATTAGCAGTAAGTAGCGACAATGCAGCACTCCCTCAGTATCGCATTAGCAGTAAGTAGCGACAATGCAGCACTCCCTCAGTATCGCATTAGCCGCAAGTAGCGACAATGCAGCACTCCCTCAGTATCGCATTAGCAGTAAGTAGCCTGGATTTTTGTGCTCAAGTCTCTGGATTGGGTCCTCAGCCCTTAGCCTTCTGGCTTCGTGATATTGTGCCGCACCTCAAAGGTTAAGCTGAGCGTCTGTAAAAGGAAATAAGGCCTCCAAATTCCTTAACCAATTCCCAACCACAACATTTCTCCCCAGCCCACATCCCCCCCACCCCCCACCCTTACTCACCCCCAATCAAGAGCAGCGTTTGGGTATACCCCAAGGCCTCTGAGACATGCCTCATCAAGCTGAGATGTAGAAGCCTGCAGACGATCATTTAAACTAATTCCACTTGGAGCAGTCCAAACGAAATGAGAGAGAACAATGCAAGTGTTGTGAATAATCCAGAAAGTGCAAGTGTATGCGTCGACTGGAATTGAACGGGATTTTTCGAAGTTAAGATGGTAATTAAAGCAAAACACTCCTTCATTGGCAGGTTAACACTGGTGTTTGGAATTAATTTCCTCCCTGTCACCCATTCTGCTGAAATCTGAGATATTATTCATTATGGTCATGAGCTAGTTTGTTTTCCAGATGCACCAGACATTCAAATTGCAAATTGCCTGAAGCTCATGATTCAGATCATGGTCGTTTGTAATAGAAACTGAAAGGTGAGTGTGGCCGGGTGGTTTTCAGGCTCCATCTTGGGGGGTATGGAGGTGTTGGGAGTGGCGCATTCAATGCTACAATGTGGATCAATGAATCTTTTATACACTTAGTCCCTCAGGCAACAAAGTTGCTCTCAAAGTGAGTGTCTGCAGATCATTTTTTTTATTTGATTGTGGGAAGTGCTGGCTAGGTGAGGATATTGCCTATCCCTAATTGGCCCTGTTCAGAGGGCATTTTTAACAATTAACCACATTGCCATGCACCTGGAGTCACATATAGGCTGGGCAACAATGAGCAGATTTTCTTCCCTAAAGGGCATTAGTGAACCAGATGGGTCTTGAGGACAACCAGAAATGGTTTCATGCTTATCATCAGACTCTTTTTTTTTTATTGAATTCAAATTTGCCATGGTGGGATTTGAACTCATGTCCCCAGAGCATTACACTGGGTCCCTGGATTACTTGTCTAGTGACAATACCACTATGCCACCACCACCTCCCCTTAGACCAGAATTTAAGGCACTAAAGGACCCAAGTCTGTATTCGCACTCTATGCTCAATTAGTTCACTGGGTAGCACTCTTAACCTTTGCAGGGGATAGGACATGGGTTCAAGTCTCAACTCCAGAAACCTCAGTGCAAAATCTAGTGTGACACACTCAGTGCAATACTATTGGGAGTGCTACACTCTCAGAGGCGCTGTTTTTCAAATGAGATGTTAAACTGAGGACCCGTCTGCCCTCTCAGGCAGATGTAAGAGATTCCATGGCACTATTTCAAAGAGCAAGGGAGTGCTGGCTGACATTTATCCCTCGGCCAGCAACTAATTATAAAACTGATTGTTGGGTCATACATCGCATTGCTGTTTATGGGAGCTTGCTGTGCACAAACTGGCTGCCGCATTTCTCAGCATTACACCTCAAAAGTATTTTGTTGGCTGCAAAGCACTTTGGGAGATCATGAAAGTTGCTATATAAATGCAAGTATTTCTTTATCCTTGTTCCGTCCTATCTCTGTAACCTCTGCCCAGCATACTTTTCGTTCTCCGACTGTTGGATTTGGTAGGGAGTTAAAGGATTAACAGCCCAGCTCTTTTTATTATGGAGCAATAGACTTAGCAGTATAAACAGGATGGCTTTGAAGTGTTGTACTAGGAAGGCACAGCTTGTTTTCTGATACAACAAGTGCTTGTGTCAGGAGATAAGTTGCAGTAACGGTATCAGCCACGAGTGATTAAAGAGGATTTTCCGGCCCCTTTGTGGTGTGACCTGCCGGGGGTGGGGGTGGTGGGCGGGGGTGTGGATGTGGCAGCTCAGCCAAAGGTCTACTGATTTTTAGCAGGACCGGGTGATCTCAGTGGCGGGCAGGGCTGGAAAAACGCACCCTAAGTCTAACTTTAGAGTTTAGCTATGGAATAAAAAGTAATGGCTGATGAAACCCTGTTCTTCAAAGGGGTCAAGAACAGTTAAGTCAGGAAGTTTTGTTTGAGGGAAGTAGCTTTGGATTAAAGAGCTTCAAACGTTTATATGAATAGATTGTCTTCAAAGGGTTTCCATTGGATGATACAGAATGAAGCCTTATCTATGACAACGTACCTTTGGTTTAGGCAACTAGTTTTCAGTTGTTCGTCAGCGGGTTCAAAGCATAGAGAAACAGAGAAAGTGCTCTCTCTGTATTCGGTTAGCTCAATCACTGTGCTGTATATCAATAAAGTCTGTTCTGCGCACCACACTGTAAAGCGTTCCCATGCTTACTTGCAATGTGTTTCTCTGGACCAGGAGAGGAAGGAGTTAGAATGTTAACACTCTGCATCCCCCTCTTCCTTCACCGCTTTGGTGGCCAGACCTTCAGTTGCCTGGGCCCTAAGTTCTGGAATTCCGTCCCTAAACCTGTCCGCCTCTCGGCCTCCCTTTCCTCCCTTAAGACGCTCCTTAAAACTTTCTTCCTTGATCGTTTCGCCATCTGTCCAGGTAACTCCCTACGTCGCGCCCACAGTGTAAATTCTTTTTTATCGGTAACCTTCCCGTGGGGCACTTTATACATTAAAGGCGCTACGTAAATGCAAAAGTTCTTGACGTTAAGGCTGAAGTAAGAAGCAAGAGAAGAAATTGCTGCGAACGCACGACGGGTCAGTCGGTATCTGAGAGGGAAAATCGATCCTGTAAACAAAAAGGGGATTGATTCCTGTAAGGACCTATACTCGGGCTCCGCTCAGTCCATGTTCCAGGCTACTCTGTGGTCTCTAAACCGGAACATATAAACTGCACATCAGTCATGGTGATAATGTGGTGACCTTTATGCATCGGAAAATGGGATAGTCTTAACTTGGAAAAGCTAATGGTCGAGGGATTTTGACTCGTGTGCTGATGCTTCACAAAAAAGTAAGAAGAATCCCCCTCATCTGAAATCTTAGCAAGGCAAGATATAAATATATATATATATATATAAAATAGCATCTCCAAAGCCTCACTTTCACTGCAGAGCAGGGACACTAATGGATCACTTAAATAAAGCAAAACGAAACACATCCATTGGTGAAAGTGTGGCCATTTATTGACTCTTACAGCCATTATAATAATTTGTCTGAAGCAAAGAGGCTGTCGCTATGATTATGAAGAAACGCTGAACAGAAAAAAAGTTACAACTGCAGTCAATGAAGGTTAACAGGAATGCTAAGTAGGTTAAAGGGGGATGGCTCTTTTATAAGAGATATTCGCCCACACCATCGAATGGAAGCGCATTAAAAAATGGAGCCGAAGTCGGCCATTCAGCCTTTCAAGCCTGTTCCTGCCATTCAATGAGATCGTGGCTGAGTTTCTACCTGAACACCAACTTCCCACACTCGGTACCCAAAAAAACCTAACAACTGTACATTCCACGCGAATTGTAAACCACCTCTCGTCGGTGCCCTTCAGCACCAACATTTAACCCTTAATCCAAATTTCTCACTGCCCATTTCAAATAATTCTTCATTCTGTTTTTTTAATTGTCAGTCATTCTACGCACAGCTTTAAGGCTTTTTTGGTAACAGCTCTTATGGAATAAATAAATAAATAGATTCAAAGAAAGGCTTGCGCCTGATTGGACTGTACTTAACTGACATTCGTATGAATGAGCTCAGGACATGAGTGATGCAGGTACCACAGCGTTTGTTGGCTAAGTCTAGATGCCTGTGTAACATGCGGATCAAGCACATGGGCTGCGCGACGGTTATGAAACAGGGGTTCTTTATTCGACTAGAATCAAATCTTCAGTCCACCTCCCCAGCTTCTCCTGCCCGTGCTCCGGGCAATCTCAGTCTCCCCCAGCCTTCCGAGGACATCGCTACTCATCCCAGGGGGTGGGGGCAAGTTCCCTGCAAGGCATCCTCCCAGACTGATGACCTCTGCTGGCAGGAACCAACTGCCCCACCCACAGAATACTCCACAGTGGGCAGTGCCCACATCTAGCCCCGCTCCAATGTGGGAAGTCGAGACACCAGGGGGGGTCCCGCTCATCTCCCTCGCCGCACTTGGAACTGGAATAAGTCTTGTTGGGGTCCCACGTAGGGCAGACCTGGCAGAGATTCCTTTCCGTGGAAGACATGGGCAAGCACAAAAGCTGTGCAGCGCTGAGGGACTGCTGCATTGTTGGAGATGCTGTCTTTCAGATGAGGTGTTAAACTGAGGGCCTTTTGGTCCCTTCAGTGAATGTTAGGAACTAGAGATGATTCAGGTAAGTTTAAGTTAGATTTGTATTTCTGTATTTGTGTGTTAAGAAAGGGAGAACTTGAGTTTTAGTTTCACTTTAAAAGATGTCTGCATTTTAATGAGGTTTACGACTCTTGAAGGGGAGTTACAACAAACAAAGAAGGTAGAAAAAACTGCGCTGTTGCCTAGCAACAGTGGTCCAGAGAGAGAGGTCCCGCACAGACATAAAGAAACTGAAAGCAATTTGAGTTCAGTTGGTGATTATGCCCTAAGGTTAGAAGCAGCTGCCAGCAGATGCAGCATAGGAGAGGGACAGTTAGCAAGTCCCAAACTAAAGTTGGAAGCCAGCTGCCAGGAGAAGCAGAACACAGGAGAGAGAACTGCAGGAAGCAGGTACCAAAAAAACTAAAGAAGAAAACCCCCAAAACCAGGGTGAAACAGGAAAGGTCCCAACAGGACAATTAAGCCTAAGGACAAGGACAGGAATCTGGAAAAGGCCCTGTTAAGTGAAGTTAAAAAGTGAGGAGCAGAGAAAGGCTCCAAGTTAAAGAGGGAAAGCTGCAGGATGCAGGCTTAAAGCAAAATGGGTTAGTAAGAAGCCAGAAGATCCAAGGAGGCAGTCAAAGGTTGTAACTCTTTATTGTGGGCATGTGAAGCAGTGGTGTTCTGTTGGCACAGCTGAGCATTTAAGAGGGAGTGTGTGGAAGAAAGCTTGAATCCGCGTGGTGATCTAGGGGAGAGGGACGTCGGAAGGAGAGTTTGAAACCCTAGAGTTGAACTCTTGTGGAAGGTCTGAAAGAAAGTGTCGCTTGGGGGAAGATTCCAAAGCAGTTTCTTTGAGCGTGGAGATTGGAAACCCTCGTGTGAAAGACGGAGTGCAGTGAGACCGGTTGGCTCACAGTGTGACAAGTGTCTGGGTAGAATTGAGGAGCATCTGTTTGGGGTGGCTTCTGTCACTTGGTTTCAGAGTGTGATGTGCCTGACCACAGGTCATCTATTGATTCACATGGACTGTGTACTTACTGTGGACATTAGAGTATAAGATAGCTTTTGTAACTTGTGTTATCCTTACAAATCTTCATGGCCAGAACTTTCCTGTCGGTGTGCGTGGGGGCAGGGCATACAATGACGTGCGGTGACCTCGGGCAAGTGTCCCGACTTCACCGTGCGTCATCGTGGGCGGACGCGCGATGTTCTCGGATGCGTGTAGTTAAGGCCCTTGAGGCAGCAATTGTCTGCAATTTTTTGGGGCCCATGCAATCTTCAGGACGTTGCACGGGCGCAATGGGCAGGCGGGTAGGAGACATTTGTATAAACCTCATCCACGGGCGGGATGAGGGGTGAGTGGGGTCGTGGACGTTATCCGTTAGATATTGAATTGTGAAAGTTACTGATACTTGCCCTGTGAGCAGGAATACTTCAAAACTCTTCACAGCTGCTTGGACAGGAACAACAGGCTTCAGATCAGGGCTCGACAGTAAAGATCATTTTTGGGGCCTGCAGGTTTCAGGAAGCCTTTCCTTAGCCTGGGAATGGGAGTTGTGCTCTCCACTGGAGGCACCTCCTCTGAGGAGGAAGGGAGGGCCAGAAGGGGGAGGAGGGCGGGAGTCCACATTCAGCCTCTATGGGAGGACAGGTGCAGGCACAAGGGGTGCAGGGCCAAGAGGTAGTCCAAGGCGGAAGGGGCTGCCGAAGATACCACTATCCTGTTGCCAGGGTATACAGGCGGTGAAGCAGCTACCTCAATATGTCTGAGGTGCAGTGCCGAAGGAGACTCCATCTCTCAAGGGAGACAGTGACCTCCGTCTGTCAGATGATTGGCCCTGAGATCTACACCAACTATGTGGGTGGACACCCCATGCCAGTGGCGCTAAAGGTCACGGCTGCCCTCAACTTCTATGCCTCTGGCTCTTTCCAGGGGTTGGTGGGTGATCTTTGCAGAGTCTCCCAGTCAACTGTCCACACTTGTGTCAAGTAGGTGACAGATGCTCTGTTCAGATGTGCATTGACCTTCATCCACTACCGCTGGGATGAGGCCAGCCAGATACAGTGAGCCAGAGGCTTCGCGGCCATTGCTGGCTTCCCCCGTGTCCAGGGTGCTATAGACTGTACACATGTGGCCATCAAAGCGCCAGCAGGTGAGCCCGGTGCCTTCGTCAACAGGAAGGGCTTCTACTCCATGAACGTGCAGATAGTGTGTGATCACAGGGTGCAGATTCTACAAGTCTGTGCAAGGTACCCAGGCAGCTCCCACGATGTCTACATCCTCAGACACTCACAGGTGCCGGGGCTCTTCAGTGCTCCAGCCCGGCTGGATGGATGGCTGCTGGGTGACAAGGGCTATCCCCTCAGAAGGTGGCTCATGACGCCTCTCCGCCATCCAAGAACAGAAGCTGAGGAGTGCTACAATAGGAGCCACGGCACCACAAGGGCTGTGGTGGAGAGAACCATCGGTCTTCTCAAGATGCCCTTCCGATGCCTGGACAACTCAGTGGGCTCACTCCAATACCCACCAGACCGTGTGTCACTGATAGTGGTTAAATAATGCGCTCTCCACAATCAGGCGCTGGAAAGGGGGGACGCTGTGGAGGAAGAGGATGTAGATGCAGTTGCTTGGGATGCACACGATGAGTCCAGCAGTGAGTCCGAGGATGAGCACACTCAGGGAAATGCTGAGGGGGTAGACACTGACCCGGGCATACTCCAGGGAGGCAGGGACACCCGGGAGGCTTTAATCCAAAGAACCTTCAGCTAGCACACTACAGATGGACATTCAACACATGCCAGAGCTGCAGGCTCTATACTTGATACCTGAGTGCAAAATTTGCCTGGATAGGAACATTAACTAAGGCCCTTGTCAATAAAGCTCAATGTCAAACAACTCACTCATAACATCATGGGTTCCCGTCCACCTGCAGAAGTGAGGAATCACCCTGAGGCATGGCAACATGTCAAAATTTAATGAGATTACAAAATTAACTTCAGAAACCAAAAAAAAGGTGTTGCTCATCACACCAATTCTTAATGAACTAATATGGGACAACATAAAAGCACCAGTGAGAAGCCCGTGGTATGCCTAATGTGCCTTAAATTTATGCTTACGGGTGCTACGTCTAGATGCTGCCCCCTCGCTGGGAGTGGTATCTGAGCCAGCCTGCTGACTCTGCTGTCCTGTTGGCCTCAATGACCTTGGCGGCCGCCCTCTGGCCCATGGAGCCTGTGCTGGCCCCGCCTGGGAGGGAGTGACCAGTTCCACAGCTGGCATCTCCCCAGTTGCCACAGCCTCATCGGATGCCATGGTCACTGGGAGAGGGGCGGAGGAGCTGCTGCCCTCATCCGGAGCGCCCTGAGAGGTGCCCGCAGAGACTATAGGCAGCTGCTGCGCTGACGTGAGGTCGCTTTGGACCTCTCTGCTCATCGTGGATGGATGGGCACCGAGCTGGGATACTTGGTGTCCAAACCATCTCCCACACTGGCACTGACCAGCCGAGGTCAATGCCGATGTGAGGATTTGCAAGTCTGAGCACAACCCCAGGAGGCCCTGATTGTTCTCCTGGAGGAGCCTCTCCACGAGAGTCGCCACTCTCTCCATGGAGGAAGCATGGCGCTTTGCCATGAGGCTTATGCATCGGTGATGCTCCACGTGGACTCCTCCAGCACGGGCACCATGCCACGCATTGCCTCATGTATCTCCGCCAGATCCTCC
Source organism: Cetorhinus maximus (assembly GCF_964194155.1). NCBI lineage: Eukaryota > Metazoa > Chordata > Chondrichthyes > Lamniformes > Cetorhinidae > Cetorhinus > Cetorhinus maximus. The sequence continues at coordinate 6,769,009 of NC_135884.1, read as the reverse complement.
CGCACACCCGGCTGCATTTCCAGTGTTCACTGCCTCACGGACGACTCCAGAGGCCCATCATCAGCCACTGGCCGGGCAAGTGCCTGGTCCCCAGCAGTCCTCTGACTCCCAGCACCCTGGGCACTCTCTGTCTCTGCCCGCACCTCAAGCGAGTGTGAAGTGCCCTCACTACCGTGCCCCGGGACACTAGCCGAAGATCTAATTCCTACCGAGGTGCTAGTATCTGCACTGGTGCCTGCCTGGCAGAGATGGTGTGACGCTGGTGAGTCGATTTGCTCTGAACCCTCAGGCTCTTCCTCCTCCTCCCAGCCCTGCTCCGGTGATGCTGAAAGGAAGAACAAGGACATTTGATTAGTTAGAGTGCAGAAAATGTCAATTTGCATGCCTGTCCCCTGGATCATTATGCACTCATCCTTCCCTTATCAATGGTCAACCCATGTTGCAAATTTCAATCACTGAGCATTCAGCAGTGCCATGGCTGTTGGGATAGACATGGTGACCTCAGTGCTCAGCAAACATACCTCCCCGTGGCACCCCAGCCTCACCGTCACCGGTGGACCTGGGCGCATGGCGCCTCTCCAGATCCATGGCCTGCTGCTCAAAAGGAACCAAGATGGCCAACTGGGCCTGGCCTCCGCCAGTCCGCATCCGCTCTGTGGAATTGTGCGCAGTCTTCTCCTGAAAAGGAGAGAAGAGCATTGATTAGTCCAGTCTGTACCTGGATTCCCATCGCATCCCTGCCACCCCAGCCAGAGTGGGACATTGCAGAACTCCAGTTCTTCGTCACTCCGCAGCTGCCGCACACTCACCCAAACAAGCCAGGGCTGACCCCGCCCCCACCCCCACCCCCACCCCCATTGCCCAAATGCTGCCCCCTTCACATGTGGCACCACAGGGTGTAACTTTGCTAAGCAAAGAGGCATAAGCACATGGAGCGCAAAGACCAGCAGATGGATTGGTCCCTGCCACCTGGAATCTCCCCTCCCAGCATGTTAGCACCCTGACTCTGACATGCTTCCCAGTTCCAGCACTCTGCCTAGGTGCAGACCCTTGACTTTCACCCCCATTCTATATTCTGGGTGTCAGTGTCACACATGCTGCGGGTGCAGAACCCATCTTAGCTCAACCCTCTCAGGGTGAACTAGGCATGGGCAATATCTGCTGGCCCACCCAGCGAGGGATACATATCATAGAAACATAAACATAGAAACTAGGAGCAGGAGTAGGCCATTCGACCCTTCGAGCCTGCTCTACCATTCATTATGATCATGGCTGATCATCCAACTCAATAGCCTGCTCCCGCTTTCTCCCCATATCCTTTGATCCCTTTCACCCCAAGAGCTACATCTAACTCCTTCTTGAAAACATACAATGTTTTGGCCTCAACTATTTCTGCGGTAACGAATTCCACAGGCTCACCACGCTCTGGGTGAAGAAATTTCTCCTCATCTCAGTCCTAAATGGTCTACCCCGTATCCTCAGACTGTAACCCCTGGTTCTGGACTCCCCCACCATCGGGAACATCCTTCCTGCATCTACCCTGTCTAGTCCTGTTAGAATTTTATAGGTTTCTAAGAGATCCCCCCTCATTCTTCTGAACTCCAGCGAATATAATCCTAACCGACTCAATCTCTCCTCAGTCCCACCATCCCAGGAATCAGTCTGGTAAACCTTCGCTGCACTCCCTCTATAGCAAGTACATCCTTCCTCAGACAAGGAGACCAAAACTGCACACAATATTCCAGGTGTGGTATCACCAAGGCCCTGCATAATTGCAGCAAGACATCCCTATTCCTGTACTCAAATCCTCTCGCTATGAAGGCCAACATACCATTTGCCTTCTTTACCGCCTGCTGTATCTGTATGCTTACCTTCAGCAACTGGTGTACGAGGACACCCAGGTCTCGTTGCATATTCTCCACTCCCAATTTATAGCCATTCAGATAATAATCTGCCTTCCTGTTTTTGCTACCAAAGTGGATACCCTCACATTTATCCACAAAGATCCAGTTGTCGTGGTCCACATAAGTACCAATGATATAGGTAGAAGAAGGAAAGAGGTTCTGCTGAGGGAATACGAGCAGCTAGGGGCTAAATTAAAAAGCAGAACCAAAAAGGTAATAATCTCCAGATTACTACCTGAGCCACGAGCTAATTGGCACAGGGTCAATAAGATTAAAGAGGTAAATGTGTGGCTCAAAGATTGGTGTGGGAGAAATGGGTTCGAATTAATGGGACATTGGCACCAGTCCTGGGGAAAGAGGGAGCTATTCCGTTCGGACGGGCTCCACTTGAATCAGGCTGGGACTAGTGTCCTGACGAATCACATAACTAGGGTTGTAGATAGGGCTTTAAACTAAATAGTCGGGGGGAGGGTTCAGGTGCATGGAAATATAAAAAATCAAAGTTTGAGGAGAGGGTAAGAGTGCAGGTTAGTGACGAGGCTGATTGTTACCAATAAGTGAAAGGAAGGGACAGAGTGTGTGAACGCCATATTGCACCAAAGAATCATATAAGCGCAGGGAAAATTGACAATAGGGCAAATTTAAAGGCTTTGTATCTGAATGCGCGTAGCATTCGGAATAAAACTAATGAGTTAACAGCGCAAATAGAGATAAATAGGTATGATTTGGGGCGATTACTGAGACGTGGTTACAGGGAGACCAGGTTTGGGAGTTGAATATCCAAGGGTATTCAGTGTTTCGGAAGGATAGGCAGGAAGGAAAAGGAGGGGATGTAACTTTGTTAGTAAAGGAAGAGATCAGTGCTATAGTGAGGAATGATATAGGCACTGGAGAGCAAGACACAGAGTCATTCTGGGTAGAAATAAGAAATAGCAAGGGAAAGAAGTCCCTGGTGGGAGTAATCTATAGGTCCCCAAACAGTGGTTCAGCAGTAGGGCACAGTATAAACCAGGAAATACTGGGAGCATGTAAGAAAGGCACGGCAATAATCATGGGTGATTTTAATATGCATATAGACTGGACTAATATAAATTGGCAAGGGTAGCCTTGAGGGAGAGTTCATAGAGTGTATTAGTGATTGTTTCTTGGAGCAATATGTTGTGGAACCAACCAGGGAGCAGGCTATTCTGGATTTGGTTTTGTCTAATGAGATGGGATTAATTAATGATCTCGGAGTAAAGGATCCTCTAGGGAAGAGTGATCATAGCATGCTAGAATTTCAAGTTCAGTTTGAGAGCGAGAAACTTGAGTCCCACACTAATGTTCTGGAGCTAAACAAAAGTAACTACATAGGCATGAGGGCAGATTTGGCCCTAGTGGACTGGGCAGGAAGACTACAAGGTAGGACAGTTGATGAACAGTGGCAGATATTTAAGGAGATATTCAATTCCTCCCAAGTAAGATATATTCCAATGAGGAAGAAAGATGGTAAGAGGGGGGAAAAGCATCCATGGCTAAGCAAGGAAGTTAAAGATAACTTAAAGGCAAAAACTAAAGTATACCAAACTGCAAAGGTCAGTGGCAGGCTGGAAGATTGGGAAACTTTAAAAGGTCAACAAAGGGTTACTAAAAAAATAATAAAAAGAGCAAAGGTAAATTATGAAAGAAAACTAGCGCAAAATGTAAAAACTGATAGCAAAAGCTTCTACAAGTATACAAAAGGAAAGAGAGTAGCTAAAGTGAATGTTGGTCCCTTGGAAAATGAGACTGGGGAGTTAATAGTGGGGAATGCAGAAATGGCAGAGACGCTTAATCAATATTTTGCCTCAGTTTTCACGGTGGAGGACACTAGTACCACCCCAATAGTAACAGGTAGTGCAGAGGGTATAGAGGAGGAACTTAGAACAATCACCATCACTAGAGAAAAAGTACTGAGCAAACTATTGGGATTAAAGGGTGACAAGTCCCCAGGACTTGATGACCTACATCCCTGGGTCTTAAAGGAAGTAGCAGCAGAGGTAGTGGATGCATTGGCTATAATATTCCAAAATTCCCTGGATTCTGGAAAGGTTCCAGTGGATTGGAAAAATGCTAATATAACGCCCTTATTCAAAAAGGGGGAGAGGCAGAAAGTAGGAAACTATAGACCAGTTAGTTTAAATTCTGTCGTTGGGGAATTGTTGGAATCCATTATTAAGGAAGTAATAATGGGGCATTTGGAAAGTCAAAATGCAATCCATCAGAGTCAGCATGGTTTTATGAAGAATAAGTCGTGTTTGACTAATTTACTGGAGTTCTTTGAAGATGTGACAAGCAAAGTGGATAATGGAGATCCTGTAGATGTAGTATATCTGGACTTCCAGAAGGCCTTTGATAAGGTGCCACACAAAAGATTAATACACAAGATAAGATCACACGGAGTTAGGGGTAATATATTAGCTTGGATAGAGGATTGGCTAACCAACAGAAAGCAGAGAGTCGGGATGAAATGGGTCTTTTTCTGGATGGGAAGCTGTAACTAGTGGGGTGCCACAGGGTTCGGTCCTTGGGCTCCAGCTATTTACAATCTATATTAATGACTTGGATTCAGGGATAGGAGGTACTATAGCTAAATTTGCACCAAAATAGGTGGGAAAGTAAGTTGCAATGAAGAAATAAGAAATTTACAAATGGATATGGACAGGTTAGGTGAATGGGCCAAAATTTGGCAGATGGAGTTTAATGTGGATAAGTGTGAGGCTATCCATTTTCGACAGAAGAATAAAAAGGCGACATTATTTAAATGGAAAGAAACTTCAGAGTGCTTCAGTGCAGAGGGGTCTGGGTGTCCTCGTGCATGAATCACTGAAAGCTAGTATGCAGGTACAGCAGGTAATAAGGAAGGTAAATGGAATTTTGGCATTTATTGCTAAAGGAGTAGAGTATAAAAATAGGGAAGTGTTGTTGCAACTGTACAAGGCATTGGTGAGACCACACCTGGAGTGCTGTGCACAGTTTTGGTCCCCTTACTTGAGGAAGGATGTAGTTGCATTGGAGGCGGTTCAGAGGAGGTTCACTAGATTGATTCCAGAGATACGGGTCTTGTCTTATGAGGAGAGATTGAACAGTTTAGGCCTATACTCGCTAGAGTTTCGAAGGATGAGAGGAGATCTAATTGAGGTATATAAGATGCAAAAGGGGATAGACAAATTAGATGTGGAATGGATGTTTCCCCTTGTGGGGCATTCTAGAACGAGAGGCCATAGTTTTAGGCTCAGGAGTGGTAGATTTAAATCAGAGATGAGGAGGAATTACTTTTCTCAAAGGGTCGTGAATCTATGGAATTCACTACCTCAGAGTGCAGTGGATGCCGGGACACTGAATAAATTTAAGGGGGAGATAGACAGATTTTTAATTAGTAACGGGTTGAAAGGCTATGGGGAGAGGGCGGGAAATTGGAGTTGAGGCCGAAATGATATCAGCCATGATCGTAATGATTGTCGGGGCAGGCTCGAGGGGCTGAATTGCCTACTCCTGTTCCTAGTCCTTATGTTCTTATTATACTGCATCTGCCATGCATTTGCCCACTCACTCAGCTTGTCCAAATCACACTAAAGCATCTTCACATCCTCCTCACAGCTCACCCTCCCACCCTGCTTTGTGTCATCTGCAAATTTGGAGATATTACTTTGGAGATATCCCTGCAATACCCCACTAGTCGCTGCCTGCCATTCAGAAAAAGACCCGTTTATTCCTACTCTTTGTTTCCTGTCTGCCAACCAGTTTTCTATCCATCTCAATACACTACCCCCAATCCCATGCGCTTTAGTTTTAGACGCTAATCTCTTATGTGAGACTTTGTCGAAAGCCTTCTGAAAGTCCAAATAAACCATATCCTCATCAACTCTACTAGTTACATCCTCAAAAAATTCCAGTAGATTTGTCAAGCATGATTTCCCTTTCATAAATCCATGCTGACTCAGTCCGATTCTGCCACTGTTTTCCAAGTGCTCAGCTATTAAATCTTTTATAATGGACTCAAGAATTTTCCCCACTACCGACATCAGGCTGACTGGTCTATAATTCCCTGTTTTCTCTCTGCCTACCTTTTTAAATAGTGGAGTTACATTAGCTACCCTCCAATCTGTAGGAACTGTTCCAGAGTCTATAGAATCTCAGAAGATGACCACCAATGCATCCACTATTTCTAGGGCCACTTCCTTAAGTACTCTGGGATGTAGATTATCAGGCCCTGTCATGAAGGATTCAATGCCGTAACTGTACTCAGAGTTGCTGGGGGTTGGTTGAGGGGGAAAGGGTGACGGCTGCCTTAAGTGGCCTCAGCCAACATGGTACTCACCCTTCCCGAGCGCACTTTTTCGGCACTGGACCCATGTGCGCCGCACCACATCACGGCAGCTCACACTCTTGGCCACCTCCTCCCAGGCACGTTTGGTCAGGTGGGGGGGCCTCCACCTCCTGTCCCTCAGAAGCAGGACCTCCCACCGTGCTGCCACCTCCTCCAGGAGGGCAGCTAGGCACTCGTCCGAGAACTGAGGGGCACACTGCCCTGCCATCCTACCTTCCGCCCTAGCCTGCCCTGCCACCCTACCCTCTGGCCTAGCCTGCCCCGCAGCCCTACCCTCCGGACTTGCCTGATCCACAGCAGCCCTCTGCCGATCCCCTCTGCCGGCCATTGTGAGCAGCCTCACAAAGACTGTCAGGCCTTCATTTAAACAGGCCACCGGGTCGCCATTGGACCCGACAGTCAGTGCACTCCCGCCGCCGCCCAACCGCTCCCGCTACCCTCAGGCGTCAAGAAATACGCTGGGCGGGCCTTAATTGGCCCCCCCAACGTAAAATGGCAGCGCAGACCCGATCGCGGGCGGTGATCAGGTCCACGTCCGCCCACGCTCTCTACTGCTCTGCCCGCCCGACTCCATAAACCTGTGAAGGTATAGTTGTGGGTGAAGGAGCATTATAATATAGTTCCTCTTTTCTTGTTTAATAAATGTTTTATTCTTTGGTTAAAAGTTGATCAGTTGACCCCTGTGACCCTGTTCAGTAGCCACCCTCCAAGTTTCTAAACAAAAAATAAAAGTTAGGACCTATCAGGTCATCTTCCATCCTGGGATCTGACTTGATCAGTAGGAACATCAGCTGGGACCATAACATGAACATAAAAACTCCCATGGCACTATTTCAAATATGAGCGGAAGAGTTCTCCACCGTTTTCTGGCCAATACTGATCCCTCAATCAAGAGCACAAAAAAACTAGACTATCTGGTCACTATTATTACATCGTGGGACCTTGCTGAGTGCCCATTGGCTGCAGCACTTCCCTAAATTGCAGCAGTGACTAGATTTCAGAAAGTATTCTGTCGGCAACAAAGCGCTTTGAGACGTCCTGAGGTCATGAAAGGCGCTATAGAAATGCAAGTCCTCACGTTCTCAGCTAAACCACCAAGGAACCCAAGTAACTAGAGATCCCGCTTGCCCTGGTCTCGAGTCCACACTCTCTCTCTCTCTCTCTCTCTCTGCCCACAGGGCTGCAGCATTAGCCTGGGGATTGCGGGCATAGTTTGTCAGACTGGACCCAGAGTTTCAGCAGGAAACACCACATCATTTTGCATGAATGTAAACTGTGTTCTATAAAAGACCAATTGGATTGCATCTACTTTTCTCATGATGTAATAATTAATGAGGTGTCCTGCTCCCCTGTGCAATTTATATCATATTTATTTAAACTTCTATCTACCACTGTTGAGTTACCCCCCTTCTCGAGATACATTCAGGACGCTAAGTGCTTGATTGAACATTGATTGACCAACCTCGGGCCCCCTGGGGAGATTTTCTCAAATTGGAAATATTGATGCGCATGTTTATGGATGATTGTTAATCCAAGTGAGCGATAGCGCCTGACTCAGATACTCACCCTGATCCCCTGAAGGTGGGCTACCGTGTATGATCGCCCTCGAAAGAGCGTTAACTGTTCGACCGGAAAGCCCGCAAATCCTGTGCCCTGGATCCACGATCTCGTAGGACGTCCTGCTTCATGAGCTCAAAGATCTGTGGGTCGAAAATCGGCCTTCTCACTCACGTGAAGACCCATGGTAGAAACGCGTGACCTTGAATAGATGCTGCTTCGTCTTGGGTTCAGGGTCTAGATGGGGTTTCTTTCAGGTTTGCCTGTTACCCTAAGAAGACGGTTATCCATAAAGACCATTCTTATTTATTTACAGATCCATGTACATCTCAGTACTCCACACGAGGTCGTACTTCCTGCCAGATCTCAGTCTCTTAGTCATGTGACATTGCATCACAGTTACATCAGTATTTACATCAATGTCAGGTGCTCATGATGTTAACCCTTTACCTTACATCTACCCCCAAGTCTTTATCCCAACTGTATACATACTCCTACATCTACCCTCTGCAGACGCTATCCTTGAATTGCGGGATAGCTGATGATAAGTGAGTAGTCATGTGGCCAATATTACAGCAGAGCCCCCTCAGTTCATGGTCACACAAAGACTTACACACACGTACAAAGACGTTACTATGCAATGAAATCCAAGCTTCATCTACTTCACCTTCCCCTATGCTGGGAGCCACATTATAAAACGATAATGGAGTAGTTGAGTTGACTTATCTCAGCGATCAATCTCTTATCAGTCAATGTGCAAGAGAGCCAGACATGAGTGTTCTGTTTTATGCCTTGGAGTTTATTCAATGCTTTAAAATGTCTCTCTCTTGCTTACAACTGCTTGCCCCCACAGTTTAGTTTCATTTTCTCAGTAACCACATCCATGCTCCTATGCTTAACTACTCACACACAGAGAACACATAATGAAACACCAAACAATTGAACACTATACAGAACTGTAAAATTAGACTCCAGAGATTTTTTTTATTCTTTCATGAGATGTGGACATCATTGGCTAGGTCAGCATTTATTGCCCATCACTAATTGCCCTTGAGAAGGTGGTAGTGAGCTGCCTTCTTGAACCGCTGCAGTCCATGTGGTGTAGGTACACCCACAGTGCTGTTAGGAAGGGAGTTCCAGGATTTTGACCCAGTGACAGTGAAGGAACGGCGATATATTTCCAAGTCAGGATGGTGAGTGACTTGGAGGGGAACTTCCAGGTGGCGGTGTTCCCATCTATCTGCTGCTCTTGTCCTTCTAGATTTTCAAGGTCACAGGTTTCAATGGACAGACGGGGAGAGATTAGCACAGATGTTCACTGGACAGAGAGCAAGATGCATTCAGCTGTTCACTGTAGAGAGAGAGAGAGAGAGATTAGCACAACTGTTTACTGGACAGGGAGCTGTTCCACCCAGGGAATAGCTGTGCTAATCTCTCTCTGTGTTAATGTCTCAGCTGAATGAGAGGCTTCCCACTAGCGTTACTTAAAAGACCAGGTTTCCAACTTGCAGGTGAAATGTTTTTGGCTTACTTCTGCTGTGATAAAGTTTGTTGAAATAAATCGGATTGTTTAGGAGATATTGTGGTGAGTTGGCGCATCTATACGGGAAGGCCGGAGGATCTGATTACCTAAGCAAACTCCTCTCACTTCCTCCAAATAAAAGGTGTGGCTATGGGTACCCACTTGGGCCCCAGCTATGCCTGTCTCTTTATGGAGTATGTGGAACATTCCTTGTTCCAGTCCTACTCCGGCCCAATCCCACAACTCTTTCTCCGGTACATTGATGATTACTTAGGTGCTGCTTCATGCTCTCGGCTGGACCTGGAAAAATTTATTAATTTTGCTTCCAATTTCCACCCCTCTATCATTTTCACATGGTCCATCTCTGACACTTCCCTTCCCTTCCTTGACCTCTCTGTCTCAATTTCTGGTGATAGACTGTCCACCAATATCCATTACAAGCCTACCGACTCCCACAGCTACCTCAACTACAGCTCCTCACACCCCACAATAAAAGCAAAAAACTGCGGATGCTGGAAATCCAAAACAAAAACAAAAATACCTGGAAAAACTCAGCAGGTCTGGCAGCATCTGCGGAGAGGGACACAGTTAACGTTTCGAGTCCGAATGACCCTTCAACAGAACTAAGTAAAAATAGAAGAGAGGTGAAATATAAGCTGGTTTAAGGGGGGTGGGACAAGTAGAGCTGGATAGAGGGCCAGTGATAGGTGGAGATAACCAAAAGATGTCACAGAAAAAAAGGTCAAAGAGGTGTTGAAGGTGGTGATATTATCTAAGGAATGTGCTAATTAAGGGTAGAATGCAGGACGAGCAAGGTACAGATAGCCCTAGTGCGGGTGGGGTGGGGTGAAGGAATCAAAAAAGGCTAAAAGGTAGAGATAAAACAATGGATGGAAATACATTTAAAAATAATGGAAATAGGTGGGGAAATAAATATATATATAAATTATTGAAAAAAAAGTGGGGGGGATCGGAAAGGGGGTGGGGATGGAGGAGAGAGTTCGTGATCTAAAATTGTTGAACTCAATATTCAGCCCGGAAGGCTGTAAAGTGCCTAGTCGGAAGATGAGGTGCTGTTCCTCCAGTTTGCGTTGGGCTTCACTGGAACAATGCAGCAAGCCAAGGACGGATATGTGGGCATGAGAGCAGGGTGGTATGTTAAAATGGCAAGTGACAGGGAGGTCTGGGTAATGCTTGCGGACAGACCGAAGGTGTTCTGCAAAGCGGTCACCCAGTCTGCGTTTGGTCTCTCCAATGTAGTAAAATGCTGCTTCACTTGAAAGGAGTTTCACTTGCATTTCCCTCAACTTAGTCTACTGCATTCGTTGCTCCCAATGCGGTTTCCTCTACATTGGAGAGACCAAACGCAGACTGGGTGACCGCTTTGCGGAACACCTTCGGTCTGTCCGCAAGCATTACCCAGACCTCCCTGTCGCTTGCCATTTCAACACTCCACCCTGCTCTCATGCCCACATGTCCGTCCTTGGCCTGCAGCAATGTTCCAGTGAAGCTCAGCGCAAACTGGAGGAGCAGCACCTCATCTTCCGACTAGGCACTTTACAGCCTTCCGGGCTGAATATTGAGTTCAACAACTTTAGATCATGAACTCTCTCCTCCATCCCCACCCCCTTTCCGATCCCCCCCCCCTTTTTTTTCAATAATTTATATATATATTTATTTTCCCACCTATTTCCATTATTTTTAAATGTATTTCCATCCATTGTTTTATCTCTACCTTTTAGACTATTTCGATCCCTTCACCCCACCCCACCCGCACTAGGGCTATCTGTATCTTGCTTGTCCTGCTTTCTACCCTTAATTAGCACATTCCTTAGATAATATCACCACCTTCAACACCTCTTTGTCCTTTTGTCTGTGACATCTTTTGGTTATCTCCACCTATCACTGGCCCTCTATCCAGCTCTACTTGTCCCACCCTCCCTTAAACCAGCTTATATTTCACCCCTTTTCTATTTTTACTTAGTTCTGTTGAAGAGTCATTCGGACTCGAAACGTTAACTGTGTTCCTCTCCGCAGATGCTGCCAGACCTGCTGAGTTTTTCCAGGTATTTTTGTTTTTGATCTGATTACCTGCCCAGCCTTAGTCTGAAAGAGGTTTCGGGCCTGTGGCTGATCTGTCTCTGGGTCTTAAACGTGATACAAAATTTAGAGGGAGACAGTGGTAACGTCACTGGGCTTGTAATCTAGAGGCCCAGGCTAATGCTCTGGGGTACGGGTACAAATCCCACCACAGCAGCTGGTAGGGGCTATTGCTTCCTGTCCCATGAATTTAAAAAGCTCCGTTAATGGGCAGCCGGCCTGAGACCATGCTGCTGAATGTCCACTATCCTGGCAGCAGATTATCAAATAGGTTCCCCGGTCATTATCGCATTGTTGTTTGTGGGAGCTTGCTGTGCGCAAATTAGCTGTTATTATCTCCTCCAAAGAGTTTTTCATGGGCTGTAAAATGCTGAGGTGTTGAATGGCATTGTATAAACGCAAGTTTGTTCTTCACGACCTGAGTGGGAGTAATTAGGGGCAGGATTTTTCAGGTCGGCAGACTGGTGCAATCTGCAGCGCCGGGGAAAATGAGCCACCGCCCGCAATCGGCCCACGACTGTGATTTCATGCTGGCGGGCGTGAAACGTGACTGCCCAGTGGTCGGGGAGGGCCGGGCGGGGGCCTGTCCCTTTAAAAACGGCACAGGCAGACCCTTGAAGGCTGCCACAGAAGAATGTAGTTTCTGCACTTTCAGCAGTAAGGTCGTGGAATCAGTTGTGGCCGGAGATGCCGGGTAGGAGGGCAGGCCTCCCCCCACCAACATCGCTCCCCCCACCAACATCGCTCCCCCCACCCCCCCAAACTTCCTGGAGGAGGCGGCTGCCAGGAGGGACACCCTTGTTCCCAGAGATGGGAGGAGGAGGCCACCGCACCTCACAAAGAGGGCATGGGAGGAGGTGGCAGCCCGGGTGAGCAGCAATGGTGTGGTGCGGCGCACATGGGTGCAGTGCCGGAAGAGGTTCAATGGCCTGCTGCGCTCAGGAAGGGTGAGTACCGCGTTGGCATGGGTCAGTGTGCAGAAGTGTTAAGGGCTGGCTGTCTCCCCGTGGAGCTCAGTGGTGTGAGAGACTGAGAGCCCAACTGTCAATGACGCTGGAGCTGGCCAAGGGGGTGAGCCCTGGCTGCTTGGACTGAGCGCCCTGCAGCTCGAGGGCCACGACCCGGATGTGCCCTGCGAGGTGTTCCTCAGCTGGAGTTGTCCAGGCTGCAATGGCGCTGCAGGTACAGAGTGGACTAGTCAATGCTCCTCTGTCCTTTCAGGAGAAGATGGCCCATAACCAATCAGAGAAGTCACGGACAGGCAGAGGCCCCGCCCAACATGCTGCCACTCACCAGATTCGAGTGGGACACCCTAGGGCTAGAGAGCTGGCACACTCCCTGTGCAACCGACCGCGGAGAGGCGGGGGTGTCAGGCGAAGGTAAGAGTGCAGTGCACAGAGGTGAGAGTTTCAGATGGTGCAAACATTCTAGTGTAGTCTCATCATTGATGAGAGCCTCAAACCTGGAGTCCCCATTGATCATTGGAAGACGAGGGCACCATGATGCAGATCTCCATTGTCTCACCAGGGTGCCTGGTATGCACAGTGACAGTGTGATGACTTTAACTAATGACATGTCCTAGCTCTCCCTCAGATTCACCGGCACGCATTCAATCACAGGAACCTGAAGGGCCACCCCTGATGCCAGAGGACCACCAGGCTTCATCTGTACCAACATCACACCCGCTCTCTGAACCAGGCGCCAGCGCAGATACCAGCACCTCGTTAGATCGTCAGCTCCATTGTCGGTGCACATTGGTGAGGGCACTTCACACTCACTTGAGAGGCAGGTGGAGGCAGAGATTGCCCAGGGTGCCGGCAGTCGGAGGGCGGCTGGGGGCCAGTACGATGCTCAGTCGAAGGCAGATGATGAGCCTCTGGAGTCGTCCATTAGGCAGCAGATGCTGGATGTCCAGCGGGATGTGCGGGAGGATCTGACGGAGATCCATGAGGGTCTGTGTGCCATGGTCTCTGTTGTGGAGGGGTCCATGTGGAGCATGAGCACTGCATTGACCCTCATGGCCGAGCGCACTGCCTTCCCCATTGGAGAGTGGCGATTCTCATGAACTGTATCGCACCGTCACTGAATGGACTTTGGGTTCACATGACAGGGACATTTCAGACATCCTGGATGGAGGCAGCAGCCCTGGCATGAGGTGGGAGCAGAGTGTTGGATCAAGGTGTCCCTGGTGTCCCTGCCTCCCTGGAGCTTACCGAGGTTTGCCTCCACTCCCTCAGCATCCTCTTCGCCATGCTCCTCTTCTGATTCGCTGCTGGACTCATCCCCTGTGGCCTGTGCAGCTGCCTCAAGATCCTCTTCCTCCATTGGGTCCCCCTTTGCCAGTGCCAGATTGTGGAGAGCGCAGCATGTAACTACTGTCAGTGACACCCGCTCTGGGGGTGTAGTGCACCCCCTGAACGGTCCAGGCATCGGAAGCGCGTCTTCAGAAGACCTGTGGTTCTCCCTATCACCGCCCTTGTGGAGGCATTACTCCGATTATAACACTGCTCTGCCTCTGTCCTCAGGTGGTGGAGAGGCGTCATGAGCCACCTTTACAAAGGATAGCCCTTCTCACCCAGCAACAATCCATCCAGTCGGGCTGGAGCACTGAAGAGCCTCGGCCTCAGGACGTAAGCATCATGGGAGCTGCCTGGGTACCTTGCACAGACTTGTAGAATCAGCATCCTGTGGTCACACACTATCTGCACGTTCATGGAGTGGAAGCCCTTCCTGTTGACGAAGGCACCCGGCTGACCTGCTGGCGCCTTGATGGCAACATGTGTACAGTCGATGGCACCCTGGATGCGGAGGAAGCCAGCAATCGCTGCAAAGCCTCTGGTTCACTCAGCCTGGCTGGCCTCGCTGTAACAGAGCTCCAGTCACCAGCAACTGTGGACAGCTGACTGGGAGACTCCACACAGCCAAGTACCAATAAGCAACCAGCAGCAAATTATCTCCAAAACCCCTCACTACTCACACTGGCAATGCTGCTGACCCCTTTTTACCCCACCCTTGGATGAGGTTTTGCAAATTGGTGGCTGCCCGCTTGCCCGTTTTGCCCGGGCGACGAGCGCGAAATCGCACAGCAGCGTGGTATCTTGGTCAATTGCCTTTTTTATGGCCTTAACTGGCCTCTTAATTGATGGCGGACGCAGCTCCGATGCCCGCGCGCGCCCGCCAAGCGAAATATCACGCGAGCGCCGGATGACGTATGGACGCTCGCCCGATGTCATCTCGCGCGATTTCACATCCGATCGGGTTGGGTGTGCGCCAGCCTGCTCAGCGCAAAACCCTGCCCTAGGGTCTGTTTGCAGTTCGAGCGTGGGACCAAAGATGAGAGTTTAATCTCACTTTGCAATGAGCCAGAATCACAACTTGTACAGGGCCACACAACAGACTTGTGAGGAATGTTATAGGTCATGGAATAAAAGGAGAGTAGCAACATGGATACAAAATTGGCTGAGGGATAGGAAACAGGGAATAATGGTTAATTGGGATATTTCAGGCTGGAAGAAGGTTTGTAGTGGAGTTCCCCAGGGGTCGGTATTGGGACCCTTGCTCTTCCTGATATATATAAATGATCCAGACCTTGGTGTGCAGCGGACAATTGTTTGTGGATGATACAAAACTTGGGAGAATTGTAAACCGTGAGGAGGACAGTGCAGAACTTCAAAAGGACACTGACACATTGGTGGAGTGGGCAGATAGGTGGCAGATGAAGTTCAATGTGGAGAAGTGTGAGGTGATACACTTTGGTACAAAGAACATGAAGAGACAGTATAAAATAAAGGATACTATTCTAAAGGATGTGCAGGAGCAGAGAGACCTGGGTGTATATGTACATAAGTCATTAAAGGTGGCAGGACAGGTAGAGAGAGCTGTTTCTAAAGCATACAGTATTCTAGGCTTCATTAATAGGAGCATAAAGTACAAGAGCAGGGAGGTTATGATGAATTTATATAATACACTGGTTAGACCTCAGCTGGAGTGTCGTGTACAGTTCTGGGCGCCACACTATAGGAAGGATGTGAATGCATTGGAGAGAGTGCAGAAGAGGTTTACGAGAATGGTTCCAGGGATGAGACACTTCAGTTATGAGGAAAAATTGGAGAAGTTGGGACTGTTTTCCTTGGAGAGGAGAAGGCTGAGAGGAGACTTGATTGAAGTTTTCAAAATAATGAGGGGTCTGGACAGAGTAGATAGGGAGAAACTGTTCCCGCTCGTAAACTGATGGAGAACCAGAGGGCACAGTCTTAAAGTCTTTTTGCAAAAGAAGCAAATGCGAGGTGAGAAATAACTTTTTCACACAGCAAGTAGCTAGGATTTGGAATGCACTGCCTGGAAGTGTGGTGGAGGCAGATTCAATTGAGGCATTCAAGAGGGCATTGGATGGTTATTTAAATAGAAACAATGTGCATGGTTAAGGGGAAAAGGCAGGAGATTGGCACCAAGTTAAAATACTCAGCGAGCCGGTGAAGACACGATGGGCCGAATGGCCTTCCTTCTAACAATTCTGTGATTCTGTATTAAAATGCTGAGTTTCCACCAATCGCAAAATGCAATGATGCAAAAAGAAAATGTTTTAAATGTTCAGGCGCTTGAATGAAGATGGATTGAAACATCAGATGCACGGCGTCATGGTGCAACGTAATTCATCCCAAAGTGATGAAGAAGTTAGACCTATTTGAAAGGAGTAAGGTCATCTCCAAGTTACTTTCTTGATGTGTGGAGAAGCTCCAGATCTCCAGAATGTAATTGCCGTGGTAACAAAACCGCACTGCACGACAGGATAGGAGGCTCAGTGAGTCAAATGGGAGAATTGCTAATGGTGTTTTTGTTTTAAGGAACTAATTGATCTCCATATGATGACAAGGATATAGAGGCACTGGAGAAGGTGTGAATAAGATTTACTAGGGATGATAACCAGAACTAAAAGGTTATTCCTATTAGGAGAGGTTGAACAGTTTGGAAATCTTTTCTTTGGGAATCTGATAGAGATCTTTAAGATCACGAAAGGGTTTGATAAAGTAGATATAAAGAAGATGTTTAACTTGAGACTGAGTCCAGAATTAGGGGCCATAAATATACAATAAACAGTAATAAATCCAATGGAAATTCAGTAGAAATCTCTTTGCCAAAAAGTGGTTATAATGTGAATTGTAGTTATAATGTGAATCTCACTACTACAAAGAGTACTGAAAGTTTTTTTTTTAATTCATTCATGTGATGTGGACGACACTGGCTAGGCCAGCATTTATTGCCCATCCCTAATTGCCCCTGTTTAGAGGGCATTTAAAAGTCAACTTAAAGGGCTCTGAAGTCACATGTAGGCCAGGCAAGGACATTAGTGAACCAGATGGGTATTTACAACAATCAACAATGGTTCCATCATCAGACTTTTAATTCCAGATCTTTATTGAATTCAAACTCCACCATCTGCTGTGGTGGGATTTGAACCCAGGCTCCTACCAGAGGTTTACCCTGAGTCTCTGGATTACTAGTCTAGTGATAATACCACTACACCACCACCACCTTCCCCCAATGAATAACATTGACGCATTTTAAGAGGAAGCGAGATAAGTACATGAGGGAGACAGGAATAAAAAGATATGTTAATATGGTTAGGTGATGAGAGGTGGGAGGAAACCTTGATGGATCAGATGGCCCATTTTGTTACAGTAAATACTTTGTAATTGTAATACTGCTGATGGTTATGACTGAAAAACCCAGGTTTGAGATTGTCGTTATGAAGATGTTAAGATTTACTATTCAATTCATGTTTCGATTTGAATGGGATGAACTGGCCACGCATTGAACACTTGTGCCATACTTGGTTGGGATGCTCTGGTGTGACTACCTACAGAGACCATGCAAGAGAACACTAATTGCAGTATTTGGGGAAAATGTTTATGACCATTAAACTGGCTGGAATGTGACAACAAAGCTGACCGCTGTTACCGGTCATGGTCATTTCCAAAAGGAAAGGCAGAGGGAGCCCTTGTACTGGTGAATCATACTTACATACAAACTTACAAGTTAGGAGCAGGAGTAGGCCATTCTGCCCCTCGAGCCTGTTCCTCCATCTGATAATTTCACGGCTGATCTAATTTTTGCCTCAACTCTACCTTCCTCTCTATTCCCTTTACCCCCTTATCAATCAGGAATCTATCTAACTCAGCCTTAAAAATATTCAATGACCCAGCCTCCACTGCTCTCTGGGGAAAAGAATTCCACAGACTAACGACCCTCTGAGAGTAAAATATTTCTCCTCATCTCCATCTCAAATGGGAGACCCCTTGTTTTACCACTCTGTTCCCTCGTTCTAGTCTATCCCACAAGAGGAAACATCCTTTCAGTCTCCACCCTGTCAAACCCCCTCAGGATGTTTCACTAAGATCACTTCTCATTCCTCTAAGCTCCAATGGATACAGGCCCAACCTGTCAAACCTTTCCTCATAAGATAACCAACTCATCCCAGGGATCGGTCGACTGAACCTTCTCTGAACTGATTCTAATGTAATTATATCCTTTCTTATGTAATGAGATGAAAACCGCTCACATTACTCCAGGTGCGGTCTCACCAACAATAATAGCAAATCATCCCTACGTTTATATTCCATTTCTCTGGTAATAAATGACAACGTTCTATTTGCCTTCCTAATCACTTGCTGTACCCTCATGCTAACTTTTTGTGATTCATGTACCAGGACACCCAGATCCCTCTGTACCTCAGAGTTCTGCAATCTCTCTCCATTTAAATAAGATGCTGCTTTTCTATTCTTCCTGCCAAAGTGGGCAAGTTCAGGCTTTCCCACATTATACTCCATCTGCCAAATTTTTGCCCGCACACTTAACCTGTCTATAATCCCACTGCAGACTCCTTATGTCCTCTCACAACTTACTCTCCTACCTATCTTTGTGCCATCAGCAAATGTATCTCCCATACATTCAGTCCCTTCATCCAAGCCATTGATGTAGATTGTAAATAGTTGAGGCCTCAGCACTGGTCTCTGTGGCACTCCATTAGTTCCAGCTTGCCAATCCAAAAATGGTCCTTTCATCCTTACTCTTTACTCCTGGCTGTTAGCCAACCAATCCTCTAACCACGCTAACATGTTATCCCCTATACCATGAGCTCTGCTTTTTGTAGTAATCTTTGATGTGGCACCTTATCAAACACCTTAGGTTAATGGAAGAACACCAAATCTACAGGTTAATTCCTTTATTCATATTGCTAGTTATTTCCTCAACGAACTCTGTTAAATTAGTCAAACATGATTTCCCTTTCAGAAAACCAAATTGACTCTGCCTGATTGCATTAAGATTTTCTAAGTGCGCTGATAGAACCTCCTTAATAATAGATTCTAGCATTTGCCATATGACAGATGTTAGGCTAACTGGCCCATGGTTTCCTGCTTTCTATCTTCCTCCTTTCTTGGATAGAAGGGTCACTTTCGCTATTTTCCAATCTGATGGGACCTTACCAGAGTCTTTCCAATGCAGCTACTAACTCAGCAACCATTTATTTTAAGACCCTAGAATGAAGTCCATCAGGTCCTGGGGATTTATCAGTCACTAGTGCTAATAATCTTCTCAGTACCCTTTCCCCTGGTGATTGGTTGTAATTGTTTTAAGTTTCCCCCTCCCTTTCATCTCTTGATTTACAATTATTTCTGGGATGTTATTTGAGTCTTCTTCTGTGAAGACAGACACAAAATATCTAACCGATCCTTCTGCCATTTCCTTATTTCTCATTATTAATTCCATGGACTCACTCTCAAGAGGACAAACGCTGACTTTAGTTATTCCATTTCTTTTTAAATATTTGTAGAAACTCTTACTCTCTTTCTATCATATTCTAATTTCTCCCTCCTTATTAATCTTTTAATCATTCTTTGCTGGTTTTTAAATTCTGTCCAGTCTTCGGACCTGTCGCTAATCTTCGCAGAGTTGTACCATTTTTCTTCAAATTGGGCACCATCTTTAACTTCCTTAGTTAGCCGTGGATGGTGCATTCTTCTCCTGGAGTCTTTCCTTCTCACTGGAATTATCTTTGCTGACTGTTGCCAAATATCTCCTTAAATGCCTGCCGCTGCGGGCAGAATATTGCGCTCGTCAGGCGCGTGTCACGCTGGGCGGGCCAATTAAATGGTGGCGTCCAGCCAATCTGGGGCGCCGATTCGGCTCCGCACCCACCCACACCTGCCACCGACGGGGAGAAAATTCTCCCCATGGAATCAGGCAAGGCATTCTCTCTGGGAGACTCCTCATGGACAACGAGCAATAGACTAGGTATTATATTGGTAGGTTCAGTGGAACAAAGATCGGAATGCACCTCAGCCACCAGAAACACAGCTGACTCCTCAGAAAAGGCATCGGAGACTTCATACGGTGCATTGATCAATTGGAAATACAGACCAACATCTAGGATCTCATCGTCCAACAGATCACTCAGTACTGCAGTGGCCTCTTCCTCATTACTTTCTTCTGGAAAGAGCCAACTCAGGTCCAGCAGGTCTTTATGGGGATGGTCACCACCTGCCTCAGTGCCTTCTGTATCCACTACCTCTGGCCTAACTTCATGAAGAACTGAATGGTTCATAACCACAATCTCAGAGTAGTCATGTTGCTCCTGAGCATGGTGTTCCAACCCCTCTCTCTCTCAAGAGCCTAACGCATGACTGACTGATGCCAGTGATACATCATCATTTATATCATACATTAGCATATCCACTCTCTTAACTGTCTATACAACAAAGTCCTGGTTACCGACCCTCCTGCCACTGGAAACAGTTTCTCCCTATTTACTCCTTCCAAACCCCTCATCAGTTTGAACATTTTGTCATGAACACTTTCATTGCAGAAAATTGTCCGTCTTCAAGGACTTAACACATTCTGGAAGAATTTGTGTTCTAAGAGACACTGTCACTTAAAGGGTTAATGCAGGACTCTGATTGCTATTCCTAGAAAAAGCATCCTTTCACAAGAAAGGGTAATTAAGCAGTTGTAAAAAAAACTGTAAACCTCTTGACCCGGGTGAACAGTGTACAAAGGTGAGGGGTGGTCATAGTGTTTTTTAAGGACATGAAAGAAAAAGCATGCTTGGAACTGTGTTTTAAAAAGTGGGTTTTTGGTTTTGCTTTGAGAAGAGAAAGACCAACTGCTTGGGAAGAAAGACAGCAGCATTTTTACAGTCCAGATCCAGTCCACGGCCAGAAGTGAATATAAGCTGCTCTGGAGGTGCTCGACCTGCTAGAATAGAGTACCCTCGAGTATTCCTTGAACCCACCTGAAAAGCAGTGCCAGGGTCATTGATTGTTTCGTGTATCAGTGATGAGGGACCAACTGTATAACCCAGGCGTCATTTCAAGAACTCCACCATCTATCCTTTACCTTTGAACTGTTGACTTTTAACCATTGGCTGAATTCCTCCATTTCTAGTTTGATTTCATTGTTTTTGTGTGTGTGTGTGCGTGTGAGAGAGAGAGATGCTTGGGGTATCTCAAAGGAGTAATTAGTATAATTTCATATTCCAAACTGTATGTTAATAAGCTTTGCCTTTCTGTTCAACAAGACTGGTTTCATAATAAACTAATAAATTTGTTGTTTATTGAAAGAAACCTGATTAAATTCTCTCTTATTCTGGTTAACAGTCATAAATAATTGGCCATTTTGGTGAGTGAATTGAACATTTAAACTAATGTTGCAACCTGTGGAGTAAAGGAGGGGTAGATCAACCCCTCCCATCCCGGTCGTAACGATTTCCATTAAATTTCCCCTTGACCATCTCTGCTTTCAGAACAGCCCCAGCTTCTTCAGACTCCACGGGCAGAATTTTGCCCTTGTCGGGGGTGCTCAGACAGGGCGGCCGGGAAGCCGAACACCGCCCGCAATCGGCACCGCACTGCGATTTCATGCTGGCGGGCCAATTAAGGCTACCCAACGTGAAACCTGAGCGGCAGAGCTGAGAGTGTTGGGGGCAGGGGTGGGGGGCTAGGGGGGAAGGGAGGGGGGGAGGCTGGGGGAGGGGGGATTGCGAGCAGGCCGAGCGCGAACTTGGTGCATGCGCGTGAGCGAGCGTCGCATAATCTCCCTGAGGCACGGAGCCGCCTCAGGGGGATGAAGAGATATTAAAAATACTTTTTTTTAAAAATGTTACGAAACACGTCCCCTCATGTGACTCTGTCCCGTGAACAGGGACATGTAAATAATGAAAAATATTAACGTTTTTAATTTATTTTTATTTAGCTTTCGGAAACCTCATCCTGTCCGTGGGTGATGTTTCCAAAAAAAATGCAAAGGTCGCTTGGCCTTTTCGCCTGCCCCGCCCACCGTAAGGTTGGACAGACAGTGAAAAATTTGATTTAATTGGTTACTTAATGGCCTTAACAGGCCTTTGAATTGTCGGGGGGCTCGCGCCCGCCCTACCGAAATATCGTGCGACCGCGCGTTGACATGGGTACGCTCGGCCGACGTCAACACGTGTCATTTCACACTCGAGCAGGTCAGGCACGCGCCTGCCTGCCCCTCCAAGCGAAAATTTCTGCCCCATGTAACTGAAGCCCCCTCGTCCCTGGAGCCACTCTGGTAAATGTCTCTGCACCTGCTCCGAGGCCTTTCGGTTCTTGTAATATTGGACGAGATTTAAGCACTGGGCGGATGCAGGAAGCAGCCACACCCCCGGATGGTTTCAAGGGTCAACGTGCTGGAGTCTGAACCCCAACTCCTCTGGTTTGACTTGGCTGGTCTCAGTCGGAGCAGCACTGTGATGTTCCTCAGTGTCTCAGTGACCCCCCCTGAGAATGAGCCTAGAAGCACCTGCTCCCTAGCGACACCTGCTGTAAGTTGCCCACATGTGGCTCACCATAGAAGCTGAGGTCAGGCTTCGCCGTGATGCCTGCCAGAGAGGAATAGGCTGGATACCGTCTGGCCTTGGATATGAAGAATGGCTGCACTTAGCCAAGATGCTAAAAGCCAATGGAGCCGAAACTCAGGATGGGACGGGAGAGAAAAAAGAAGGAAAGAGAGGGGTGCGATACAATCCACTCGATTCTGAGTTCATCTAACCGTTGTGGAGCGAGCGGTTCTCAAACACGAGGCAGACGGGGCCTTTGTCTCCCGACTGACTCCCACAGGGATGTTATTGGTCAGGGATGTGCTCTTGAATAAATAGATTAAAGCCCCAAATTCCCTATTACCTGGATCACTGTATTGCGCTGCATGTGAATACACTGCTCACTGTGTAGGTAATCGTCCCTACGTGAATTCCTTTGCTCAGTTACCAGGCTGCTCTCGATCTGCTCGGTCAGGTGGCATTTCCATCCCACGTCAGGAGATTGTGGGTTTGAGACACATTTCCCAATCTGCGCTCATTGGCACTACTGAGGGGGCGCTGGCTGCACTGCTCAAGGTGCCGCCCTTAAGATAAGATGCAACCACAGCAAGGTGCCACAAACTGTAAAGTGATCATCTCAGATCATCCGTTTTGAGTAAAAATGGGAGTGACAGCAATTATTTTTTTTTTAAATCTGTTTTCAGGGCGTGGGCATTGCTGGCAAGCATGGAATTTATTAACACAAAGACAGGACATCCCAAAACACTTTCCAGTTAATTAAGTACATTTGAAGTGTCGTCACTGCCGTAATGTAAGAAACACAGAAGCCAATTTTGCGCACAGCAAGCTCCCACAAAACGGCAATGTGACAACGACCAGAAAATCTGTCTTTAGTGATGTTGGCTAAAGGATAAGCATTAGACAGGGCATTGGGGAACCCTCCTGTTTTTTTTCTGAATAGTGCCATGGGATCTTTTGCACCTACCCGAGAGATTGAGACAGGGCTTCAGCCAAATAGCTCATCTGAAAGATGGCACCTCCAACAATGCAGCATCCCCCTAGTACCGCACTGGGAGTGTCAGCCTAGACCAAGTGCTTAAGTCTCTGGAGGTGAACTTGAACCTTCTGCTTTAGTTGTGTCAGCATCACAGACTAATATCCATATTCCACTGCTATTTACCTGGGTAGCGCTGGCTAAACCAGGCATGACTTGCTGAGATGATAGTCCTGATAATGAAAAACTTTTAAATGCAAAGAATCTAAGGTCTTGAAGATTTCCAGTGATGGGACTGTGACTTTTTTATTTTGGGCTTGTTCTGTTGTGGGATTAGTCCTTGGGAAGGGAGATTGTTGATGCACTGTCTTGGAAACAAATGGTCTTTGTAGTTTGTGTGGATGGCTACCTGGAGTTGTGTCATTGGCGGAGGGCACAGGGTACTTGTTTCCGTCAATTCCCATCAGTCCATTCCGTCCTTTATAGAACACGATCAGTCTATTTCTCCCCCTCCTTTGCTGCAGTGATTCTCATTCCGAATCCTCAATCCAGGCTGTGACATGGATGTATTTCCTAAACTGATCCGTGCAGCATGTCTTTGGATCACTTCAACCTTGTTTATATCTCTTGCCATGCCCGAACTCCACACACAACTTGCAAACTCCAAGACTGGATGAACAAATGTTTGGGAAGCTATAACTGATATTTTTGTTGCAATAACAAAGATTCCTCCTCAGAATT
Source organism: Cetorhinus maximus (assembly GCF_964194155.1). Classification (NCBI taxonomy): domain Eukaryota; kingdom Metazoa; phylum Chordata; class Chondrichthyes; order Lamniformes; family Cetorhinidae; genus Cetorhinus; species Cetorhinus maximus. The sequence continues at coordinate 6,745,009 of NC_135884.1, read as the reverse complement.
CCAAGAACCCTGTTTGCTTTGAGTTATTTGCTGAATGTGGAATCCCCATTGGAGATTGTTGGTTAGGAAGTGCTGGATCCAATTTAATAATACCCCCCTGATTCCATAGTTGTGAAGTTTGGACAAGGGCTTTTTAGGAGGAACTTTGTCAAAGGCTTTTGAGAAATCAAGGATTGCCAAGTGAGTACTTTCACCTCTTTCAAGACTTGAAACTAGGCCATTGACAGCCTGGAAAGAAGTCAGTAAAGTCAGTCGATCTCTTTAACCAAAAACCATGCCAATTATCTACCAGGATATTGTGAGCTTCAAAGTGCTTCATGACATCAGAATAAACAATGTGTTCAAGCCATTTGCAAATGTCACTGGTGGGAGATACCAGTCTATCGTCTTCTGCCTGACTTTCATAATCTAGTTTGGATAAGTCACAGAGGTTAGCTTGTCTCCACTGGTCTGGTAAGTAGCTGATGTTGATTGATTCTGGAAAGAGTTTGGCCAATATTGGTGTCAAGCCACTTCAGCAGCTGTTAGCTTGAAGATGCCAACGAAGGATTTCATCTGGACCCAGAGTTTCATGTGGATTTACTTCTTGCAATAATTTCAAAACACCCTCTTTACTCATAATGAGTCTGATAACCCACAGCCTTCTGGCCCTAAGGCAGGAGTACTACCCACTGAGCCACTACAGATGCCCCTCTGGAAACCCAGATACCAGGTTGCCCTCCCTTCTAAAGCTTTCAACGGTGAGAAATGGATGAAATTGATTGAACCCAGCGTCAATTCATTTTGTCACTGCAGACCAGGGTCAAATAAAGAGAAATAAAGAAAAGTTAGGCCAACTATCAGTTAACGGTGAGAGGCTGTAATCTAATCTACACAGAGATGATCGAGAACACTCCATGTTGAAACACCTCCACACCTTATTTTTAAAAATCAATTAGCCCGGTCATTTACAACAAAAACTTGACTTTGCAGGCACTGGGACCTCTGCACCAACCCCAGTCTTAATCTTTCTAGCAGGTAATCGGACAGATTCTGGGAGGGGGTAAAGGGGGACATGGGCAGAGGGGGACAGGCGACTAGGAGATAAAACTGAAAGGAAACCTATATTTAAAAAAAATTCAGTCCAGGAAGGAACTGCAGGGTATATATCCAGGAATATTAATCAGCTTAATCAGCAAAGGGAGGCCTCGAGAGTAACATCATTCTGTATAGAAATCCAGTATACAAGCCATTGTCAGTGGCACAAAAGGTCTAATGGTTACAACAAGTGAAAGGCACTTGAAGCTGACACTTTCTCTGTAAATTTCCATTAAAATGGCAGCCGTGCTCCAAAGGAATTTTTTTGTTCCCTTCTGATTAATGTCAAAACATTAATTGCAACCGTCAATGCTCAGCAGCTACAACCTGATAGAACAGGCCCTTCTTATTTCAAACTCGCGCATTCCCTACATGAACCCCAGCTGTCAAGGTCGGCTGGGATTTCGAGGGTGGGGTGTGGGTGGGGTAGAGGTAGAGATTGGGCGGCGGGGCTGCAATCTTAGGAACCATATAAATCAGTTCATGGTTGATAACCTGAGGCCCACCCACCCCGCAGGAATGACTGACAGAATCTCGCTAACACAGTTCCAAAACATTCACGGTGATGAAGGGGAGGAGGAATTTCTTCTCTTTGGAATTCTGCACCTCAGCCAGGGTTGGAGGCCGGGTCACGAACTACACGAGGAGACAGCGGGGTAATGATAATATCACTGGGCCGGTAATCCAGAGGCCTCAGGCCGATGTTCTGGGGACATGGGTTCAAATCCCATCAAGGCAGCTGGTGGAATTCAAATTCAATTAATAAATCTGGAATATGAAGCTACTATCAGTAATGGTGTCCGTGACAACGATCAAAAATTGTTGTTAGAAACGCATCTGGTTTACGAATGTCCCATCCTTTAGCAAAGAAAGTCTGTTGTCCTTGTCCGGCTAGCCTGCCTGTGACATGGAAGAATAAAAGAAAATACATTCAAGGCTGAGTTAGACAGATTTTTGATTGTCAAGTGTTATGGGGGACAGGCAGGAGAGTGGAGGTAAGGATACAATCAGATCACAGAATCACACAGTGCAGAAGAGGCCCTTCGGCCCATCGAGTCTGCACCGACACGTGAGAAACACCTGACCTACCTACCTAACCCCATTGACCAGCTCTTGGCCCATAGCCTTGAATGTTATGACATGCCAAGTGCTCATCCAGGTACTTTTTAAAGGATGTGAGGCAACTCGCCTCCACCACCCTCCCAGGCAGCGCATTCCAGACCATCACCACCCTCTGGGTAAAAAAATTTTTCCTCACATCCCCCCTAAACCTCCTGCCCCTCACTTTGAACTTATGCCCCCTTGTGCCTGACCCTTCAACTAAGGGGAACAGCTGCTCCCTATCCACCCTGTCCATGCTCCTCATAATCTTGTACACCTCAATCAGGTCGCACCTCAGTCTTCTCTACTCCAACGAAAACAACCCAAGTCTATCCAACCTCTCTTCATAACTTAAATGTTTCATCCCAGGCAACGTCCTGGTGAATCTCCTCTGCACCCCCTCCAGTGCCATCACATCTTTCCTATAATGTGGCGACCAGAACTGCACACAGTACTCCAGCTGTGGCCTCACTAAGGTTCTATACAACTCCAACATGACCTTCCTACTTTTGTAATCTATGTCTCGATTGATAAAGGCAAGTGTCCCATGTGCCTTTTTCACCACCCCACTAACATGCCCCTCCGCCTTCAGAGATCTATGGACACACACGCCAAGGTCCCTTTGTTCCTCAGAACTTCCTAGTGCCATGCCGTTCATTGAATACTTCCTTGTCAAATTACTCCTTTCAAAGTGTATCACCTCACACTTTTCAGGGTTAAATTCCATCAGCCACGTATCTGCCCATTTGACCATCCCATCCATATCTTCCTGTAGCCCAAGACACTCAACCTCACTGTTAACCACCCGGCCCGATCAGCCATGATCTTATTGAGTGGCGGAGCAGGCTCGAGGGGTTGAGAGGCTCCTGCTCCAATGTCTTATGATCTGATCTTATGTAACAATATGAGAAAATTTGAAGAACAGAAATATACATTTCACAATTCATTCTCGAGATAGTCATTGCCGGCAAAGCTGGTATTTAACAGCTTGATCTCAGGATATCCCAAAGTGCTTTCCAGCCCATGAATTACTTATTGAAGTGTAGTCGCTGTAATGTAGGAAATATAGTAACGAATGGGTGCACAAAAAGCTCTCACAAACGGCAATGTGATAATGACTAGATAATCGATTTTGCACTGATGTTGTTTAAGGGATAAATACAAAAAGGGACTGGATTGCTCACCGCGACCCTGCCTCTGCAAGGATCAGCCAGCAGCTGGTGCACCTAAAAGAAGCCCCAGTCCATAGCTATACCACGCTGCTGCTGGTCTAAGCAGGCTGGGAGTGGGACCTCCATCCCCTCATTGGGAGGGAGTCCCACCCTCGAGAGCTATGCAGGACAGTCAGGCTGCTCTGGCAGTCCCAGCAGCGCCAGAACTCAGTAGTGGGCACTGCCGGGACTGCAAGCAGGCCCACACAGAGCTTTGGTGGACCATGGAGCCATGACAGACCCTTTCTTTTTAGGGTGGGGGGGAGGGATCGGGAAGCCGAGGGAGAGGGGAGTGAGGGGGCAGGTTTTGGAGGCCAGGTGGTGAGGCGGGTGGCATAGTGGTATTGTCGCTGGACTGGTATTCCAGAGACCCAGGGTAATGCTCTTGGGACCCAGGTTTGGATCCCATCACACCAGATGGTGAAATTTGAATTCAGTAAAAAATCTGGAATTAAAAGTCTGATGATGACCACGAAACCATTGCTGGTTGTCATTAAAAATGCACCTAATTCATTAATGTCCTTTAGGGAAGGAAATCTGCTGTCCTACGTGTGTTCTGGCCTACATGTGACTCCAAGCCCATGGGCAATGTGGTTGACTCTTAAATACCCTCTGAACAAGGGCAGTTAGGGGTGGGCAATAAACGCTGGCCTGGCCAGTGATGTCTTCATTCCGTGAATGAATAAATGATTACATAAGGAGGTTACTATCCTGTGCGGGGTGCCCCTGATGTGCACAGTGCCTTCCCTAAAGCACACTCGCCCTTTCCTTCCTGCCCTTTAAACACCTACATATAACAAAATGACCTTCCCACCTGCCCACACTACAAGCCAACCATACTATGGCGTGGGCAGCATATTGTTCAGGTCAACTGACTTGGTAACAAGCTCAATTGACCCTTAATTATTGATGTAAAAATGGTGGGTGGGCTGCCGATTTCAGTGCCCACCCACCTACTGTATTATGGGGGACAGCTCAGGGGTGGGTCTGCCACCCCCTCATATTTAATGCGGCCCTTGCCCCCCTGCCACCTTGTGAGGGGCCCTAAAATCGAACCCCTGGGCACTGAAAAGAACTCCCCTGGTTTTGTTCAGAACGCTGGTTATGGAAATTTTTATGTACACCAGAGAGAGTAGACACAGCCTCGTTTTGACACCTCATCTGAAAGATGGCACCTCTGAGAGTGCAGCACTCCCTCAGTACTGCACTGGGAGTGTCGGCCTAGATTTTTGTGCTCAAGTCTCTGGAGTGGGACTTGAACCTACAACCGTCTGACTGAGAGAGAAAGTGCTACCCACCAATCCAAATCTGATACCACTGTGGAACCTGTGCCAGGTTCAAGGAAGAACCAACTCTACTGAACTCTATTATCAGTTCATTTGGGCAGGACTTTGGTTGGAGGGTGTAAAACTGAGAGATAGTGGATCAGCCAGTTGTACTTTCCAACAATGAGGCATATAACAGATGGTTTACCCCCAGCTACCCACCATCAACACTGAAGTTGATAATTCCGCTTGAATATTGCTGAGACGAGAGACATGTTGGCAAAGCTTTTTTTTTTGCAGGACAAACACAAGAATGCCAAATTTCAAATTATCACAATAGTTTACACCACAGGAGAAAAGCCTGCTGATTGATTGGCAAGTCAACTCTTATTGGCTGAGGTGTTGCCAAGGAGAAAGCAATGGGCAACTATAGACTCCCCAAGATGCCAGGTAATACAAAGAAGGCAGAAAGATGTTCTGCCTATCACACAATTATGCAATGCCCTGTATAAATTTCAGTGCCAGTGTGCTGCTAGGTACATAGGCTGTGCATCCCATTGGCTAAGTGAGTCAACAGCATGTCCCTTCAGCCATTTGCAATGGGCGACTCAACTAGCTTGCGCTTGCAAAACACAAAACAAAACGTCCGGTGTTAGATGTGATTCTGCAATCAGGCAGCACCTACTGAACAATCCTGAGTGCACTAATAGCTACACTAACAACCGATTTAAGATAATCAGTCAAGCTTGTAACTTGGCTCACTTACACTTTCTTGAAGCGACATACATTCATCCGCAGGGACCCGTCCTCAGCAAACAAAAGGAATATGTTCAAGCCTTGCATCATTTTTGAATTACCCGGGAGCTTGAGGAGCCTGTAGTTCCACGTTGCTTTCTCCATGGAAATGTCTTGGCAAGTCAGAGTCAACTTGTCAGCCAATCAGCACCCCTTTCTCCTGTAGTATAAATTGTTGTGATCGTTTGAAATTTGGCATTCTTGTGTTTGTCCTGATGAGTGCAGGATGAAAAGCTTCAGCAACATGTCTCTCTTTGCAGCAATAGTTCTACTTGTTACTTGAACTTATTTAAAACTTTGCTGTTTGAGTCATAACTTTCTCTAATTCCTCAGAAACCGAGCAACAAAAACATTAAGCATTACCGAAACAAGTTACTGCAAAAACTTTGCATTTAAAAATCACATACAAACTTTGTGGAACATCCTGAGGTGATCAGAAGCTGGGTCAAAGACATAGGCCTTAAGGAGCATCTTAAAGGAGGAAGGAGGGAGGTGGAGAGGTTTAGGGGCAGAATTGCAGAGCTTAGGGCCCCGGGAGCTGAATACGGAGTGAGGAGAGTTTCGGTTGCTCAAGAGGCTAGAATTGGAGGATGGATGAAAGGTGGGAGGGCAGCCAAGGCAGCAGCCAGGGTAATCAAACAGTTTCGATTTCAGCACTGCCCTCAAAGCCAACAGAGCAGGCCCTGGTGCCAATCCCAGCTGTGGAACCACATCAGAGGCTTAGCACTGGTTGCAAAAGCTCTTTGAAGCATTGCCAAGCCTTTGATGCCACATTTCAATGTTGGAGTTGGCACCCAGCAGGAGAGGAATGCCAGTCACAGCTCTCCTCGAAAAGCACTGAAAGACACACCACCTAATTGTGTCTTGAGGCTACAGAAAATGAAAGGCCGAGGGTAGAGTTTAAAAGAGATCGGGGTGGGGGTAGAGGGGTGGGGGGGGGGTATCAATACGTAGCCCCTCACTGTTACGTTCTTCTATTCAACACAAACATACCAACATACAACGAGGATTGGTAAAACAATAACTTGTCTCCTTTAGTAAAGATAAAACTATTTACAGATAATGTTAACTGGGACGCTGAGTTATATGCATTTAACCTCCACGACTGCTGCTATATTCGGAGTATAGAGTCATTGACCACGTCACGTTCTGGCTCGGTGGTAGTGATTAACAGCAGTTTAAGATATGTTTCTTAAAGGTACATACACATCATATCACAATACTCACTGCCCAGCCAGCAATCAATGGAATAAGTACAATGCTGAGCCAGGAAGCACAGGGAATAGAGGGCAAGTCTGAGGAGAAACCACTAACACTGTATGATGTTCTGGTCAGATCTTAACATGAGATCCCTGAGACACAAGACAGCCATTGAGACCCTGTGGGAACCAATTGCAGGAAAGAGCCAAAAGAAGAGAATCAGGGGATTGAGTTATGACAAAGGGTAGTGCCCTAGACCCAATCTTCTTCAGCTGCTTCATCAATGACCTTCCTTCCATCATAAAATCAGAAGTGGGGATGTTCGCTGATGATTGCACAATGTCCAGCGCCATTCACGACTCCTCAGCCACTGAAGCAGTCCATGTCCAAATGCAGCAGGACCTGGACAACATTCAGACTTTGGCTGATAAGTAGCAAGTAACAGTCGTGCCAGGCAATGACCTTCTCCAACAAGAGAGAATCCAACCATCTCCCCTTGACATTCAATGACATTACCATCACTGAATCCCCCACTATCAACATCCAGACTGAAGCGGACCAGCCAAATACATATTGTGGCCACAACAATAGGTCAGAGGCTGAGATATCACCGGTGAGTAACTCACCTCCTGACTCCCCAAAGCCTGTCCACCATCTACAAGGTACAAGTCAGGAGTGTGATGGAATACTCTCCACTTGCCTGGATGAGTGCAACTCCCACAACACTCAAGAAGCTCAACACCGTCCAGAACAAAGCTGCCCACTCGATTAGCCACCAATGCACAGGGACAGCATAAGACCATGGGCAGAATTTTGTCCTTGGTGGGCGGGCGGGCCCCACCGGCTCGGCAGTGGGCGGACAGCCGACCCCCGCCTCCAAAACAGGGCCCGCCGCCATTTTGAGTGGGCGGGCCAATTAAGGCCCACCCAGCGGCCTGCCCGATGGGAAGCGCTATGCACTTCCTGTGTGGGGGGGGAGGGATTCCCCATCTGTCAAAGTGCGCTCTGTCACGCTCTGCTCCCTGAGACTAAGTGCTGTCTCAGGGAGATTAGTGACAGGTTAAAATATTCTAAAAATAGAAAAATAAAGACATTATTGACATGTCCCCCTCATGTGATGATGTCACACAAGATGGGACATGTTAATAAAAATGACATAAACTTTATTAAACTTTTTAAAAACGGACATGAAACCTCATCCCACCAGTGGATGAGGTTTCATGTATTATCAGAAGCCCGCTGGGGCTCCTGGCCTGCCCACCAGCCTTAAGGTTGGACAGGCAGGTCTTTAGTGATCTTAATTAGCCTGTCAAAAGCCTCAATTGGCCATTGACAGGTCGGCGGGCAGACGGCTGATTTCGCTGTCCACCCGCCTTCCTCAATATTTAAAGGGACCGAGATGATGTTGAGGGTTCCTCCCTACGTCATTGCATGTCATTTTCCTGTCGGCGAGCGGGCCCCGCCCCCAAATCACCAACGGGAAAATTCTGGCCCATAAGACCATAAGATATAGGAGCAGAAGTAGGCCATTCGGCCCATCGGGTGTACTCCGCCATTCAATGAGATCATGGCTGATCTGATAATCCTCAATTCCACTTTCCTGCCCTTTCCCCATAACCCTTGATTGCCTTACTGATTAAAAATCTGCCTATCTCAGCCTTGAATATAATTAATGACCCAACTTCTACAGCCCTCTGCAGTAAAGAATTCCACAGATTCACTACCTTCTGAGAGAAGAAATGCCTCCTCATCTTTGTTTTAAGCGGGTGTCCTCTTAATCTGAGATTATGTCCTCTAGCCCTAGACTCTCCCACAAGGGGAAACAACCTCTCAGCATCTACCCTGTCAAGCCCCCTAAGAATCTTATATGTTCCAATAAGGTCGCTTCTCATTCTTCTAAACTCCAATGAGTACAGGCCCAACCTACTCAACCTCTCCTCATAAGAAAATCCCTCCATACCCGGGATCAACCTAGTGAACCTTCTCTGGACTGCCTCCAATGCCAGTATATCTTTCCTTACAAAAGGGGACCAAAACTGTTCACAGTATTCTAGGTGTGGCCTAACTAGTGCTTTGTATAGTTTAAGCAAGATTTCCCTATTTTTATACTCCATTCCCTTCGAAATAAAGGCCAACATTCCATTTGCTTTCCATTTTACCTGCTGAACTTGTATGCTAGCTTTTTGGGATTCATGCACAAGGACTCCCAAATCCCTCTGTGCTGCAGCTTTCTGCAGTCTTTCTCCATTTAAATAATATTCAGCTCCTCTATTCTTCCTGCCAAAGTTCATAACCTCACATTTTCCCACATTATATTTCACCTGCCAAGTTTTTGCCCACACACTTAACCTGTCTATATCGTCTTGTAGACTCTTTGCCTCATCCTCACCTCTTGACTTCCCATCTATTTTTGTGCCATCCACAAACTTGGCAATAGTAAATTCACTTCTCTCATTCAAATCATTAATATATATCATAAATAACTATAGCCCCAGTAACTGTGGCACCAGTGAGTACCATCTACAAGATGCACTGCCGGAACTCACCAAGGCTCTTTAGGCAGCACCTTCCAAACCCACAACCTCTATAAACTAGAAGGACAAGGGGAGCAGATAGATGGGAACACCACCACATTCAAGTTCCCCTCCAAGCCACTCACCATCCTGACTTGGAAATTTATCGCTGTTCCTTCACTGTCGCTGGGTCAAAATCCTGGAACTCCGTCCCTAACAGCACTGTGGGTGCACCTACACCACATAGACTACAGCGGTTTAAGAAAGCGGCTCACCACCACCTTCTGAAGGGCAATTAGGGATGGGCAATAAATACCGGCCTAGCCAGCGACGCCCACACTCCGTGAAGGAATGAAAAATAAAAGTGGCGCCTGACACCTTTTAAAGAGGCAACTGAAAGGAGACCTCACCGATTATAAATTGATGGGAAGCAGATTCCAATTGCTGATCCAAGTGATCGAGCTTTGGAGTCCCATTAATGGTTTCTTGTTTGTCTGAGGTGAAATATGGTCACTTGTACCTACACATGAGAAATAATATTATTCCCGCATCTTTCTCAGAACCATTTAGTAGAAATGGCTTTGAACTGCAGCTGTTATTGAGTTAATTAATGCTGTACGTTGTGTTGGAGAAGGTCAGGACAGACAGCAACATTATTATTACTGCATTATTCTGATGCAGACCATTATTTAGCGGTATAATCGCTCCACTTAGTGCAAAGAAAGATAATCCTCCACTTAACAAATGTTCTACAAGCAAAGCAGCCACAGAAACAGGGTAATGATTAGACTGCAGTTTCCAGTGGCCTCCTGACCTACCAATGATCGAACTCTTCAATTCCCCAGTGCCCATAATTGGACATTGGACACAACACAAAGCAGGGAAATTGTACCATCCTTTCAGTAGCTGTGTATTGGGCCCCTCAGCGGGACCCAGTTTATTAATTGCTTTCAGTTTGCCTCCATTCATTATTTATTTTTCCGTTCAGAGTGGAGAATGTTAACAGGAGATTTAATTGAGGTGTTCAAAATTGTGGAGGTTTTTGATGGAACAAACACAGGTGAAGATATGGGGAAGAGGCAGGAATGGGTGAGTTCCCAGGCACACACGTGCGCAAATACACAACGTACACATACACGTGCACACGTGTACCACACGGGTCTGAATTTCACCCTCGGCCTGCGCGTGAAGTCGGCGGATGTAGAATCCGCTGCCGGGCGAGATGGTGTCCTCAACGCGATTTCACGCTGGGTGGCCAATGAAGGCCCCGCCCAATGCGAAACGCATCATCTAGTTGGCCTGACAGTGCGGACTGGGGTTGGGAACAAGCCGGGCACCAGGTCCAATGGTATCCCCCAGGACTTTGGTCACTTCAGTTAAACTTCCAATGAGGAAATAGACCGGGGCTACAAGATGGAAACAATACTGCGGCTTCTCGGCTATGAACTGACCCTGACTCAAACCTTCACTGACTCGATGTATTTGTATATAGTCGCTCTTGAAAATCTACAGGTCCTGCCCAGCTTCTGCCACTGATCCACCTAGTGTGGCAGCAGTGAGGGAGCTGTGGCGGGGTGGGAGGGGGGGAAAGAGTTGAGGAGAGGGCTCCCTTCACCTACTTACATCGGCGAAGAAAGAAAAGATAATGAATAAGCATTTCCCCAGCACCTTTCATGATTTCAGGACATCCCAGAGTGCCTCGCCGCTTTTCGAAGTGTGATCACTGCTGTAATGCGGAGAATGTGCCAGCCAGCCAATTTGCGCACAGCAAGCTCCCATAGACAGCAGTGCTGAATCTTTTACATCCATCTGAGAGGGTAGACGTGGCCTTAGATTAGCATCTCACCTGAACACTGGCACCACAGACAGTGCAGCACTCTCTCAGGACTGCGCTGGGACCGTAAGCCCGCGTGCTCAACTCCCCAGAGTGGGACTTGAACCCAGAACGCATTGAACTCCAGGGAGAGGAATGCTCCAACGTGGTAGATACCCCATGCCGTCAAGGGTGCATCTGGTCTACCTGCCATTGCAGCGGCTCTGGCTGCCCGGCTGAGGAGACGCAGCTCAGGCTAGTGGCCGCGGTGGTGGGGGGTGCGGGTCGGAGTGAGGGAGAGGGTGCTGGGGGCTGCCAATGAAGTGCGGGTGTTCCCTTTTGCATGGGGAATCCTTTTGAAGAAGCTGCTTTTAATGATGCAGGGATCTGGTCATGATCCACATCTACCGCTGGGTCAGCTGGGATACCTCCGTTAACAAAGCTGCAGTATCTGGTACGTGGGGTCATAATGAAGGTCTGGGTCATGGGCAGTCTGACGTTCAGAGAGATCCTACCCTCAACTCAACCATCCCCCCTGCCCGCCCCATTCCCCATATAATTACAGAGGCAACATGCCAAATGGCCATGCATTTTCAAAGCCAATATCTTTTGTGAACGACAGTGTTCCCCAAGGTTTGTATAGACTGATCCATTTTGTTAGAACTTTGGCACAGATCTGTAGGTGATCCAGCTCGGGCAGCCAGCGCAATCACAAGGAAAACCTGGCAAAACTCAAAAATATGAAGGCAGCATCATCACGAATAGAATGAAAGCGCTTGTGCTCCAGTCGCCTTTTATCCTTCCCCTGGATGACAAATTGATAAAAACACCGCTGGCCCTTTTTGTCCATGCGGTGAGTGCTAAAGCGTACAGACAGCCTAAAACCCGTGTAAATAGGCTTTTCAATGGCCTTAATTTGCCCTTTAATTGCCGGTGGGCGCAGATCTGACTCCCGTGCCTGCCCGCCGACCTCAATATTGCAGGCGTGCACGATGACGTCGGGTCACACGCCTGACATCATCTCGCGCAATTTTACACGCATTTGGGTCAGGCACACACCCAGCGGAGCGCTATAAAATTCTAGCCATACATACACGCACACGCACACACATTCCCACACACGCATACATGTATATGCACACTTATGCACATATAGACACGTACACATGCACATACACACACACATATGCATACATACACATGCAAACACACACACATGCACACACATACATGCATTCATAAACACACACACACATACATGCATACACAAACACGCACACACATACATGCATACACAAACACGCACACGTACACATACATATATATACATACACATGCACACAAGTGCACACGCATACACATTCACATACAAATACACATGCATATACATACACACATGGACGTGTATACGCACACATACACACAGGTAAGGCACACACGTGAGCGCACGCAAACACATTTATCAGTAGTTATCATGGGTTCCCACACTCATGGACACAATTGTTAAGAAATCTGTTAAGCACTTTCTGGTATTGACAGGGGTCATGCACTTGCTGGGGGACATGGACTCAGTGTGGAGGGACTGGGGACAGGGACTCAGGGGGTAGGGACTCAGGGGGTAGGGACTCAGGGGGACAGGGACTCAGGGGGTAGGGACTCAGTGGGGAGGGACTCAGGGAGTAGAGACTCAGGGGGACAGGGACTCAGGGGGTAGGGACTCAGTGGGGAGGGACTCAGGGAGTAGAGACTCAGGGGGACAGGGACTCAGGGGGACAGGGATTCAGGGGACAGGGACTCAGGGGGACAGGGACAGGGGGTAGGGACTCAGGGGGTAGGGACTCAGGGGGTAGGGACTCAGGGGGACAGGGACTCAGGGGGTAGGGACTCAGGGGGACAGGGACTCAGGGGGTAGGGACTCAGTGGGGAGGGACTCAGGGAGTAGAGACTCGGGGAACAGGGACTCAGGGGGACAGGGACTCAGGGGGACAGGGACTCAGGGGGTAGGGACTCAGGGGGTAGGGACTCAGGGGGCAGGGACTCAGGGATTATCATCTTTGGGAGGCAGGGTCTGATGCTGTAATAGGGATGGAAGTCTGGAGTTTAATTCCTTTCTTTACTGGAGATTCCAGGATATTTGTAAAGAGTTGTGTCCTGGTTCTGGAGTTATACTGTCACTTGTGCATCTCTATGGAGCAGAAACTTCTTGGCAAGGTCACAAAAATGTAACTGCACCCTAAGGAACTCAGCAGTTACCAACAACAACAAAAAAAAACTTGCATTTATATAGCACCTTTAACATAGTAAAACATTCCAAGGAGCTTCACAGAAGTGTCATCCAACAATATTTGACATCCAACCCATAAGGCGATATCAGGACAAAGTGACAAAAAGCTTGATGAAAGAGGTAAACGTTAACTAAACCACAATCAATGGCATCATTTAAGATCCAGTTTGACCTGCATGGGTCTTTGCTGGTCAGTGAGTTTGTGATCAAAATGTGGAGGACTTTTTCGAGAGATGCTCTATTTATTTCCCAAGCTGCACAGCAGGACAGAGATCAAAGGTCACGCCCCCTCCCCCCATCCTTTCAACTCACAATTGGGCATTCGTCAAAACATTTGCAGCTTTGGCCAAGGATATGTTGAGGGCCCCCAATTGTAAATTGGAATCCACTTTCCCCGTCATTCTCCTCAATGCTGTTCATTGTTAAGAGCGGAGGCTGTTCATTGCTTTAAATGGAGATGAGATTCATGGCGAGGGCCCTTTGAAAGAACGCTCACTTCTGTCTCTAAACTTAGACCATGACCCCCTCTCGACCTTCCACTGCTACTCTTCCTCCCACTCGAGATCTGGGCCTTTCAGTTGCGATGGGGTTGCAACCAACGTCAGCACTAGAATGGAATAGAATCAGATAATAAAGGCCAAACACTGCGGGTGCTGGAAATCTGAAACAGGAACAGAAAATGCTGGAAAAACTCAGCAGGTTTGACAGCCTCTGTGGAGGGGAAGACAGAGTTAACGTTTCGAGTCCGTATGACCCTTCTTCAGGGCTAAAGGGAGGTAGAAATGTGATGAAATATATACTGATTAAGAGGAGGGCAGGAAGGACAGGTGTAGCTGGGTAGAAGGCCAGCAATAGGTGGAGGCAAAGGAGAGGTTACGAAAGATGTCACAAACAAAAGGTCAAAGGGTTGTTAATAATGGTGGTGATACTGGCTAAAGGAGGTGCTAATGGTGACATTAAGAGTGGAAAGCAGAATGTGATAATGGCCGGACCGGGGTAAGCGCTCTGGACAGTGACACATGGCCCTAGAGCGGCTGGGGTGGGGTTAGAGGACGGTGGTGGGAAAAAAGATCGAAAAGGGCTAAAAGCTGGGGATAAAACAATGAATAAAAATGGAAATACATCTGAGAAATAATAATAATGAAAATAGCTGTGGGGATATGAATAAATAAAAATAAAAAAATAAAAATGAATATGAAAAAATTGGGGGGTCAAAAAGGGGGTGGGGATGGCAGAGGGAGTTCGCGTCTGAAGCTGTTGAACTCAGTGTTAAGTCCAGAAGGCTGTAAAGTGCCTAGTCGGAAGATGAGGTGCTGTTCCTCCAGTTTGCGTTGAGCTTCACTGGAACATTGCAGCAGGCCAAGGACGGACATGTGGGCATGAGAGCAGGGTGGAGTGTTGAAATGGCAAGCGACAGGGAGGTCTGGGTCATGCTTGCGGACAGATCGAAGGTGTTCCGCAAAGCGGTCACCCAGTCTGCGTTTGGTCTCTCCAATGTAGAGGAGACCGCATTGGGAGCAGCGAATGCTAAATTGATGGAAGTGCAAGTGAAACACTGCTTCACATGAGAGGAATGTTTGGGCCCTTGGATGGTGAGGAGGGAGGAGGTAAAGGGGCAGGTGTTGCACCTTCTGCGGTTGCATGGGAAGGTGCCGTGGGAGGGGGTTGAGGTGTAAGGGGGGATGGAGCAGTGGACCAGGGTGTCCCGGAGGGAACGATCCCTACAGAATGCCGACGGGGGTGGTGGTGAGGGGAAGATGTGTTTGGTGATGGCATCATGCTGGAGTTGGCGGAAACGGCAGAGGATGACCCTTTGAATGCAGAGGCTGGTTGGGTGAAAAGTGAGGACAAGGGGGACCCTATCATGGTTCTGGGAGGAAGAGGAAGGTGTGAGGGCAGAGGCGCGGGAGATGGGTCGGACACGATTGAGGGCCCTGTCAACCACCGTGAGTGGAAAACCTCGGTTAAGGAAGGAGGAAAACATTTCAGAAGCACTGTTTTGAAAAGTGGCATCATCGGAACAGATGCGACGGAGGTGAAGGAACTGAGAGAATGGGATGGAGTCCTTACAGGAAGCGGGGTGTGAGGAGCTGTAGTCGAGGTAGCTGTGGGAGTTGGTGGGCTTGTAATGAATATTAGAATCGTATAATAGTTGCAGCACAGAAAGGGGCCATTCAGCATATCATCTCCTTGCTAGCCCTCTGTAAGTGCGAGTCACCGAGTCCCATTCCTGTGCTTTTTCCCTGTGGTCCTGCAAATTTTTATTTTTGGAAGTCACAATTGAATCTGCCTCTGTCACACTCTCAGGCAGTGCATTTCTGATCCTAACCAATCACTGCATACCTTCCTCATGTCACCTCTGGTTCTTTGGCCAATCACCTTATATCAGTGTCCTCTGGTTCTCGACCCCTCTGCCAATGGGAACCGTTTCTCTCTCTCTACTCTGTCCAGCCCCCTCATGATGTTAAACGCCTCTATCAAATCTCCTCTCAACTTTCTCTTCTGTAAGGAGGACAGCCCCAGTTTCTCCAATCTATCCACGTAACTGAAGTCCCTCACCCCGGGAGACATTCTTGCCCTCTCCAATGCCTTCACATCCTTCCTAAACTGCAGTGCCCAGAATTGGACACAATATCCAATGGACTACTCAACTTCAGTTGGATGTATTCCTGGCGATTTCATGGTCACTCCCCCACCAACCTAGTCCCTGCTCCGCCACATCCCCGAATCCCACTTCCAACAACTCAACCCATCTGGTCAAAGATTTATTCCCCATACCTGGCATTTTTACAACTAATAAACTCAAAAGAAAATGAAAAGAAGTAAGTGCTTTTTAATGTCCTGGGAATACCAATACCACCCCTGAGACATATGAGGTGGCTGTAGCAGAGAGCATTGATGTATTTAAGTGGGGAAGGTGTTGGTTGTTTGACGTGTACATGAAGGAGAAGGTATTAGGGGGATATAGAGGCAGAGTGGGAATTACATAGACAATGCAGCACAGATTCTGGCCATTTGGCCCAAATGATCTCTGCCAACGCTTCACTGCCTCACACAAACCTCCTTCCACCCTACAAGCATCAATTAACCGACAGCATATTCTTCCATTCACAAAATCCAAACTGATTTTCCACTGCAGTACTCAGGGAGTGCTGCACTGTCAAAAGGTGAGACGTTAAAATGATGCCCTGTACGCTGTTCCAGATAGGTGTAATAAATTCACAAGAAGAGCAGGGGAGTTCTCCCTCCCCAGTGTCCTGGCCAATATGCATCCCTCAATCAACATCAAAAAAAAAACAGATGGCCTGGTCATTATCGCATTGCTGTTTGTGGGATCTTGCTGTGCACAGATTGACTGCCGCGTTTCCTACATTGCAAGAGTGACTACGCTTCAAAAAGTCCTTCATTGGCTGTAAAGCACCTTGGAATGTCCTGAGGTCATGATAAGTGCTGTATAAATGCAAGACTTTCCTTTTATTCCCTCCGACCTCATGTACTCTACTTATCAGATTCCATTTAAAGCGTAATTCGAGGAAGGGGTAGAAGGCAGCTCCTTCAGAGCATAAACACCAGCATAAAACAGATGGGCTGAATGGCCTATTCTTATGCAGTAAATTCCATAAGGACTAGATCAGGACTATGATGTCCTCCCCTTGGTGAAAGAGCCAGTCAAACGCGAAATGTTCTACCAATCCTGAGGTGAATTTAATACTTTTAGGGTAGCAGGTGGGTAAAGGGGGGTGGGATTATAAACCAGCCATCACCTTGGAGACCCATAAACCACTAAAACTAAATTATTTTCTCTGGTGGGGCAGCCCAGAACAAAGGAGACATAAACTCCAAATTTGAGCTAGACTGTTCAGTGATGTCAGGAAGAACTTTATCACACAAAGGGTGGTGAAAATCTAGAAGTCCCTCCCGCAAAACAGCTGTCGAGGCTGGGGAACAATTGGAAGACTGAATTAAGAACAGAAAATGCTGGAAACCCTCAGCAGGTCTGGCAGCATTTGTGGAAAGAGAAACACGCTTCAAGTCCGTACGACTCTTCAGAGTTAAAGAGAAGTAAAAATGTGATGGATTTTATACTGTTTAAGCCGGGGGGAGGGGTTGGAGCAGGTGAAGCAAGATAGAAGGTCAGGGATAGGTGAGGGTTAAGGAGAAATTGACAAAGATGTCATGGACACAAGACAGAGGGAGTATTAATGGTAGTGGTAAGGACTGAAGAAGGTGCTGATAGTGGCATGAAGGTGAGAAAGCAGAATGTGTTAATAGCAGAAGAAGGGTCAGCACTCTGTGAAAGAACAACATAGAAACAAGTGCTTTAGAGGGAAGGTGATGGCGTGGTGGTATTGTCGCTGGGCTAGTGATCCAGGGACCCAGAGTAATCCTCTAGGGGCTCAGAATTTGAATCCTGCCATAGCAGATGGTGGAATTTGAATTCAATTAAAATTCTAACAATGACCATTGTTGATTGTTGTTTAAAAAAACTCAGCTGGTTCACTAATGTCCCCTTTACATGTGACTCCAAAGATGTGGTTGACTCTTAACTGAAATGGCCTAGGATGCCACTCAGCCGTACCAAACTGCTACAAAGTTGATAATAAGGAATGAAACCAGACAGGTCACCTGGCACTGACCGAGGCAGTGAAAATGACAATGGCAATGTCAACCCTGTAAAATCCTCCTTACTAACATCTGGGAGCTTGTGCCAAAATTGGGAGAGCTGTCTCACAGACTAGTCAAGCAACAGCCTGACATAGTCATACTCACGGAATCATATCTTATAGATAATGTCCCAGACACCACCATCACCATAACTGGGTATGTCCTCTCAAACTGGAAGGATAGGCCCAGCAGAGGTGGCAGCACAGTGGTGTACAGCCTGGAGAGAGTTGCCCTGGGAGTCCTCAACATTGATTCTGGCCCTTATGAAGTCTAATAGCATCAGGGCAAGGAAACCTCCTGCTGATTACCACCTACCGCCCTCCCTCAGCTGATGAATCAGTGCTCCTCCATATTGAACACCACTTGGAGGAAGCACTGAGGGTGACAAGGGCGCAGAATGTACTCTGGGTGTGGAACTTCAATGTCCATCACCAAGAGTGGCTCGATAACACCACTACTGACCGAGTCCTAAAGGCCATAGCTGCTAGACTGGGTCTGCGGCAGGTGGTGAGGGAAAAACATACTTGACCTCATCCTCACCAACCTGCCTGCCGCAGATACATCTGTCCATGACAGTATCGGTAGGAGAGATCACCGCACAGTCATTGCGGAGACAAAGTCCCGCCTTCACATTGAGGATACCCTCCATCATGTTGTGTGGCACTACCACCATGCTAAATGGGATAGATTTCAAACAGATCAAGCAACTCAAGACTAGGCATCCATGAGGCGCTGTGGGCCATCAGCAGCAGCAGAATTGTACTCGAACACAATCTGTAACCTCATGGCCCGGCATATTCCCCACTCTACCCTTACCATCAAGCCAGGGGATCAACCCTGGTTCACTGAAGAGTACAGGAGGGCATGCTAGGAGCAGTACCAGGCATACCTAAAAATGAGGTGTCAACCTGGTGAAGCTATAACACAGGATGACTTGCATTGCAAACAGCAAAAGCAGCAAGTGATAGACAGAGCTAAACAATCCCACAACCAATGGATCAGATCTAAGCTCTGCAGTCCTGCCACATCCAGTCGTGAATGGTGGTGGACATTTAAACAACTCACTGGAGGAGGAGCCTCCACAAATATCCCGGTACTCAATGATGGGGGAGCCCAGCACATCAGTGCAAAAGATAAGGCAGAAGCATTTGCTGCAGTCTTCAGCCAGAAATCCATCTCGGACTCCTCTGGGGGTCCCCAGCATCATAAATGCCAGTCTTCAGCCAACTCACTCCACATGATATCAAGAAACAGCTGAAGGCACTGGGCACTGCAAAGGCTATATTCCAGCAATAATACTGAAGACTTATGTTCCAGAACTTGCCGTTCCAAGCTGTTCCAGTACAGCTACAACACTGACATCTACCCGGCTATGTGGGAAATTGCCCAGGTATGCCCCATCAGCCCACTCTCGATCATCAGTAAAGAGATGGAAGGGGTCATCAATAATGCTATCAAGCAGCACTTGCTCAGCAATAACCTGCTCACTGACGGCCAGTTTGGGTTCTGCGAGGGCCACTCAGCTTCTGACCTCATTACAGCCTTGGTTCAAACATGGACAAAAGAGCTGGATTCTCCAAGTAAGGTGAGAGTGACTGCACTTGACAGCAAGGCCATATTTGACCGAGCGTGGCATCAAGGATCCCTAGCAAAACTGGAGTCAATGGGAATCAGGGGGAAAACTCTCCAGTGGTTGGAGTCATACCTAGCATAAAGGAAGATGGTTATGGTTGTTGAGTGTCTGTCACCTCACCATTGACCAGAAGCGGAACTGGACTGGCCTTATAAATACTGTGGCTACAAGAGCAGGTCAGAGGCTAGGAATCCTGTGACGAGTAACTCACCTCCTGACTCTCCAAAGCCTGTCCACCATCTACAAGGCACAAGTCAGGAGAGTGATGGAATATTCCCCGCTTGCCTGGATGAGTGCAGCTCCCACAGCACACAAGAAGCTTGACACCGTCCAGGACAAAGCAGCCCCGCTTGATTGGCACCCCATCCACAAGCATTCACTCCCACCACCACTGACGCACCGTAGCAGCAGTGTGTACCATCTACAAAATGCACTGCATGAATTCACCAAGGCTCCTTCGACAGCACCTTGCAAACCCACGACCTCTACCACCTAGAAGGACAAGGGCAGCAGATAGATGGGAACACCACCCCCTTGAAGCTCCCCTCCAAATCACTCACCATCCTGACTTGGAAATATATCGCTGCTTCTTCACTGTCGCTGGGTCAAAATCCTGGAACTCCCTCCCTAACAGCACTGTGGGTGTACCTACACCACATGGACTGCAGCGGTTCAAGAAGGCAACTCCCCACCACCTTCTCAAGGGCAATTAGGGATGGGCAATAAACGTTGGCCCAGCCAGCGAAGCGCATATCCCATGGGTGAATTTTTTAAAAAGTGACAATTAAAAAACTGAGACTGATAAACTTAATAATGTGAGGGTATAAAAGGATAAGGAACCAAGTCAACCAGGTGGAATTGAGATACAGATCAGCCATGATCTAATTGAACTGTAGGACAGTCTCAAGGAGATGAATGGCCTGCTCCTAAACTCCAAATCAATTCCGCAAACATTTTAATTGAGTGGTGAAAGGCGCTATATAAATGTACGCTCTTTCTTTGTCCTTTTCAATTTTGCTGTTAAGCACCCTTTAATAGTTTACCTTCTGCTGTCTGTAGTCTCTCCTCTGTATTAAGACAGTTAATGTTAAGCCATCCAGATCAGTGCTGATGGCTGACTTCAAATAAGGAAACAACCAATTAACCAGAAAATTATTAACATTTCAGAGATCATCAGTCTCATGAATAATATATGACATTCTCATAATTACAGCTCTAGTGTGGCTTTAGGCTAGTTACATCTCAGAACACTGGCGTAGACTGAAGTTGTAAAGTTTAACCGTATGTGTTTGGAAAATTGCAAGCACTTACAGTTTGCCCTCCAGAATTGACGTGTCCCGTTTTTATCATTGTCACTGTGTTGAGAGGCGTTGCATATTTATCTACATATTAAAGGAAGAATTTGCATTTATATAGCACCATCCACGACCTCGGGAGCTCCCAAAGCATACTGCAGCCCTTGAGGTGCTTTCCTTCTTTCGAAGTTATGCTGGGGACATAGCAGCCAATTTGCGCACAGCAAGCTCCCACAAACAGCAATGAGATAACGGCCAGATAATCTCTTTTTAATGATGTCGATAAAGGGATAGATATTGGCCCAGGTACAGCGAGAGAGAGCGAGCTCTCCTGCTCTGCATTGACATGGTGCCAGGGAATCTTTCCCATTCAGAGGGTAGAAACTGCCATATGTCGGGACAACAGATAAGAACAGGACCGAACTCCGCACTGATGGTTCCTCCCTCTCAACAGCCAACGACCTTGCCATGGCATCATCCAGTATCTGGATCCTTCACCCACCCTGCGAGGAAATGTCTGCTTAATGTGAGGGCAGCCAACATCTGTGGAATTCACAGCCATGTATTGGGCAGAGCCTTAAGGGGGTTGTAGCATAGTGCTAATGCGGACTAGTAAACCAGCATGCTGGACTAATAGCCTAGAGGATTGAGTTCCCATCCCACCATAACATCTGAATTTGATCCATAAATAAATCTGGAATAAAACATGAGTCTCAGGAAGAGTGATTATGCAACTACCAGATTGTCGCAAGAGCTCATCTGGTTTGCTAATGAGCTTCAGCAGAGGAAATCTACCTGGTCTGGCCTACATGTGACTGCAGACCCACAGAGATGCAGTTGACTCTTCACTACCCTCTGAAATAGGCCACCAAGCCCCTCCCATCGTAGGTGGCTCTCACCACCACCTACTCAAATTCAATCAGGGATAAAACGCTGGCCTTGCCAGCGACACTCACAACCTCAGTGACAAATAAGAGAGGAAGGAAAGATATAGGTACCCGAAAATATCTGCAGACTTGTGTTTGTACATGTGCGTTTAATCCAGAGGGGGTAAAAAGCACAAGGTCCTGCCCAGGAACATAGTCAAACAGAATTTGACACCAAGCTACAAAGGAAGATACTAGGATGGAGGAGGCGATGGCGTAGTGGTATTGTTGCTGGATAGTAAATCCAAAGACCTGGGGTAGTGCTCAGAGGACCTGGGTTCAAATCCCACCACAGCAGATGGTGGAATTTGAATTCAATAAAAACCTGGAATTAAAAGATGACCATGAAGCAATTGTTGATTGTTGTAAAAACCCATCTGGTTCACTAATGCCCTTTAGGGAATGAAATCTGCTGTCCTTACCTGGCCTGGCCCTACATGTGACTCCAGGCACACAGCTGACTCTTAAATGCCCTCTGAACAAGGGCAATTAGGGGTGGGCAATAAATGATGGCCTAGCCAGCAACACCCACATCTGGATGTGTGGCCAAAACCTTGGTGTAAGATTTTAAGGAATGTCTTAAAGGAGAGAGAGAGAGAGGTAGAGAGGCAGGTTGGTTTAGGGAGGGAATTCCAAAGCTTAAGGCCCAGATGCAGACATGGCCACCAATGGTGTAAAACCAGGGATGCAGACAAGGTGAAAATTGGAGGAGCGCAAAGATCCCGGAAGGCTGTAGGAGGTTAGGGAGGGAGGTAGGTGGCAGGGAATGAGCAGCTGCACGTCAACTCAGCCCATTTGTGGATAAGCAGCCCTGTTGTGGAGCTTGGCTTCCTCACCCAGAATGAAAAAACAGTAAAAACTGGGAAATAACAAACGCTGGTCCGAACTGGTCTGGTATACCTTAAAATGGAACATCAGTAAAAACTGGGAAATGAGAACACTGGTCCGAACTGGTCTGGTTACCTTAAAATGGAACACCAGTAAAAACTGGGAAATAAGAAGAGAACTGTTGAAGGGTCATGAGGACTCGAAACGTCAACTGTGCTCTTCTCCGCCGATGCTGCCAGACCTGCTGAGTTTTTCCACGTATTTCTGTTTCTGTTTTTGTTTGGGGAATAAGAGTACTGGTCCTACCTGGTCTTGTATACCTTAAAATGGAACAACAGTAAAAACCGGGAAATATTAATACTGGTCCTACTTGGTCTGGTATACCTTTAAATGGAACACCAGTAAAAACTGGGAAATAAGAGTACTGGCCCAAACTGCTTTTTAGCTTCTGGGCAGTCTGTGCAAGCGCCTTTTCAAATTAAACCACAGCCACTGGAAATTAGATTGAGCAATTCCCTTTATATCCTTGACTACTGCAGTCCCGCCGCGGTAATTCATGAGATCTGTGTCTTTCATTATATTTATTAACGATTTCAAAAGGGGTATTGTATGCAGAATCTATGGATTTGCTGATTAGGCTAAACAGTGTGGGGGAATTTACTGCAACTTAGCAACTGCTTTCATAAATAGAAGTGACATTCAATATTGATAAATCTAAAATAATACAGCGATGCACTAAGTATATTAAATTCAAATCCATCACGCAGGCCACAGGAGAATGACCGAGGAGCATTACTATAATCTCACAAGCTGAGAAATCATTGTTCTCATTGGAATTGCTTCGCTCTGCTCTGTTGGGAAGGGTGGGTGAAGTGGGGGGCGGTGGGGGGGGTGGGGTGACAAGAGCCATTTAACAAGTAGCTGCCCTTCCAAAATAATCCATTGGTTTAAGCAGCTTTGTCACAGGCTGAGGCTGTGAAAGAAGATTATTGGGTGATCTAATCGAGGTGTTGAAGATGATTAGGGGAGATTGAGAGAAACCATTTGCTTTGGTGGGGTCGGAGGGGGCGGTGGCTGGGGGGCACTCCAAAACAAGGACATGAAGTCTTAAAATGACAGCTGGGCCATTGAAGGGGTGAAGAAAGGAAGCCCTTCCTCACACAAAAGGGTAGTGGAAACCTGGATCGCTCTCACTGCAAAAAGCTGTTGAGGCTGGGGATCAGTTGAAAATCTCAAAACTGAGATTTGTGGATTTATGTTCTTCCAAGGTATTAAGGGTGGAGTTAAATTACAGATCAGTCATGATCTGATTAAATGGCAGAAGAGCTTTGAGGAGCCGAATGGCCACATCCTGTTTTTTTTTCTTTATTGATTCATTCACAGGTTGTTGGAAATTTGGCTGGGCCAGCATTTATTGCCCTTGAGAAGGTGGGTGGTGAGCTGCCTTCTTGAACCGCTGCAGTCCATGTGGTGTAGGTACACCCACAGTGCTGTTAGGGAGGGAGTTCCAGGATTTTGACCCAGCGACAGTGAATGAACGGCGATATATTTCCAAGTGAGGATGGTGAGTGGCTTGGAGGGGAACTTGCAAGTGGTGGTGTTCTCATGTATCTGCTGCCCTTGTCCTTCTAGGTGGTGGAGGTCGCAGGTTTAGACAATGCTGTCAAAGGAGCCTTGGCGAATTGCTGCAGTCCATCTTGTGGACATATTATAGATAGTGCACACTGAAGCTAAAATTTGTGATGGTGGTGGACGGAGTGAATGTTTAAGGTGGTGGATGATCTGTCGCTCAAGCGGGGCTGCTTTGTCCTGGAGGGTGTCGAGCTTCTTGAGTGCTGTGGGAGCTGCACTCATCCAGGCAAGTGGGGAGCATTCCATCACACTCCTGACTTGTGCCTGGTAGATGGTGGACAGGCGGTATTATGACAGAAGGCTCTATATAAAGGTAAGCTTTCTCTTCATTTCAAACCTCTTTGAAGAGGGGAAATGCTTTGTGACAATCCATTATGGTAATATAATTATGAGTGTCATCACCTTATGTTACTTTACTTTCGACAACAATCCAAGTCCGAAGGCAGTGGCATAAGGTGAATATGACAGCATTGGCAGCACCAACATTATGGAGTCTGGATTCGCCAACTGTTGCAGCTGGTAACACTGCTGGAACACCACAATGATCTCCCTGGTAGCCAGTGTCATTCATTGGCAAGTCCACATGCAGCCCTTCACTTGCCAAGTGTAAATATCCGGATGTTGCAGCTGCAACATTTCATGCTTCTATGCACCTAGCCAACAGCATTAAACTATTGAGCTGGAACCTGCCTCACATTGCAGCTGGGCCACACCTCACAGTGCTGGACACCAGGAGCACCAGGAGTGACCCCACATCACAACACCCACGATGGTGCTGTCCAAAATAACGGCAGCAATTTGTTTAATCCTGTGCCTACATGGAAATATAGTTTTTTAATCTGACTTTGGGATGTGGGTGTTACTGGCAAGACTGGTAATTATTGTCCATTGCGCGTTGCGTTTGGTAAGGTTATGGGACATCTCCCTTTTGAGAAGATGGTAGTGACCTCCCTCCCCTTGAGGAGATGGTGGAGATGGTAGTGACCTCCTTCCCCTTGAGAAGATGATGGTGACTTCCCTCTCCTTGAGAAGATGGTGGTGACCTCCCTCCCCTTGAGAAGATGGTGAAGGTGGTGGTGACCTCCTTCCCATTGAGGAGATGGTGGTGACTTCCCTCTCCTTGAGGAGATGCGGAGATGGTAGTGACCTCCTTCCCTTTGAGAAGATGATGGTGACTTCCCTCTCCTTGAGAAGATGGTGGAGATGGTGGTGACCTCCTTCCCCTTGAGGAATGTTGATGCATCTCCTGCATCTTGAGAAGTTGAAGTTGGACCTTTGTCTTGGGCAGCCGTTAGGTATCAGTTTGACACAAGTGAATGGCTCGCTCGGTCAATTCAGACAGCGGTTGGTGTTCGGCAGGAGTCAATCCAAATTGGGGCAGCAACTTCCTTCCCTAAGGGACATTAATGAACCAACTGTATTTTTGACAACCCAACAGCTTCACTATCACTCATGCTAATACTAACTATTTCCCAGATTTCTTTTCCAATTGAGTTCAAATTTCCATGGTGGAATTTGGACCCACATTCTTCGGGTTTGAAAGTCAAGTAACACAACCCCGCGTCCAAATAATACACGGTAATCTCTTCCAGCCCCAACCTTCTAAGATATCTGCAGTCCTCTAATTCTGGCCTCTTGTGCAACCCCAATTTGAATCGCTCCACAATTGGTGGTAGTGTCTTCAGTTGCCTTGGCCCTAAACTCTGGGATTTCTTTCTCTAAACCACTTCTCTATCTCGCTTTCCCCCCTTAAGGCGCTCCTTAGCAAAACTTTCGGCCATCCGACCTAATTTCTCCTTACCTGGCTCGGTGTCGTTAGTTTGTTTCCGAATGCTCCCGTGAAGTGCCTCGGGATGTTTTGTTACATGAACGGTGCTATATAAATGTAAATATAAGTGGTTGTTGTTGTTGTTGCTGTTGTTGTTGTCAGACATTCGCCAATGTACTTGGGCCCTTCAGCTTGGAGGAAAATATCAGAGGAGTTTAATTTGTTCTCTTTAGAAAAGAGATTGATGGGGATTTTGGTTCAAATGTTCATGATTATGAGGTGAATTTATAAGACAGGAAACTGACAGAACAAAAGAGCCAAGGGTTGAGATTAGCGGCTTAACAAATCTCGAGCAAGACGTGATGTGTAATGATAGCCCAGCAGCAGGAGAGGCAGGAGAGATTATTGAAGTTTACCTGTAATCCTTTGCTGACCCAGGTGTAAAATAAAAATTCAACAGGCCTTCAAATGAAAGAAAACAAATCAATTCTTCTACTGACTCCACAAGCTACAAGCTCTGGGTTGGCCATTCTGTTTGCTAATTAGACAGAGCTAATCATTGAGCTAAGCCATCCTGTTTCACATTGTATCCTCGTCTCTCCTCCCTCATCGGCAATCACACATAAAGGACATAGTTAAAAATGCGTTTACAGCAGCACCCACTGGACAAGAGTCAAAAATAAGTGGATATCGAACGTGGAAACCCTTAAAATACAGGCAAAATCATCCCGTTCAATGGGACCAGGATTTGGCATCTAGTCCAGGGATTTTAATGTGTTCCCATAGTTTGACCCAGTGGCCAATCTCCGTTAGTCCAGGGGTTTGCCTTCAGCTGTCTTGTGCATGGCGGGAAAGCCCCAGAATTTGCAATAATCCAACAACTGTTCAAAGGGAAAAGACAGAAAAGTGCTGAAGGGATGCTACATGTCAGCTGTAACTCAATGGAGAGCACTCTTGCCTCTCAGTCAAAGGTTGTGGATTCCAGTCCCACCCCAAAGAATTCAGCACCAAATTCCACGTGGACACTTGGCGTGCAGCAGTGAGGGAATGCTCCACGTCTTGAAGCATTAAGCCAAGGTCCCATCTGCTCTCTCAGGTAGATGTGTAAGATCCCATGGCGCTATTTTCAAGGAGAGTAGGGAGACATTCTCTCTGGTTTCCCACCCAACATTTCTCCCTCAGCCAGCATCAAATAAAACGGGTCATTTTGTCATCACTGTTTGTCATCACCGCTTGCTGTGTGCAAATTGGCTGCATGTTTCCGATATTACGGCAGTCAATCACTTCGTTGGCTGTAAAACATTTTGGAATGTTCTGGTGTAGTGAATGGCGCTATACAAATGAAAGAGTTTCTTCCTTTGCTTTGCTAATGTCTTCAACGCTTCTACTATTAACTGTTACTAAGGGATATGGAAAAATCAGCAGGTTTTGTCCTGTTTTGGAAGTTGGCTAAACAGGGTGAACAAGCAATGTCAATAACACAAATTCACTGTCTGAGCAGTAAGCTTGTGCTCAGGGTGTTTATTGAAAGTAACTTTAAAAGCACCTGCTAATCCCTGAACAATTAGCAGAGTTAATGGTGTAAATATGTGTCTGTTGGCTTTTGATGTTTAATTTCGAATTTAGCCTGAAGTGGCGATTAAACGTCTGAAGCCCTGGAAAGGACCAACTAAACACTTCAGATGCTTTTTAAACAGGCTTTACACCTAAAAACCTTGCCTCTCAACAGCGCCTGTCACAAACTCAGGTCCCAAAGCAATTTACAACCAATTTAAAGAATTTTAATTGTGGTCACTGCTGCAACTTGGGAAGGCAGCAACGTATGTGTGTGTAGCAAACTCCCACAAACAGCAATGGCATAAATGGCGAGATCATAGAATCATATTTCACCCCTTTTCTATTTTTCCTTAGTTCTGTTGAAGAGTCATGCGGACTCGAAACGTTAACTGTGCTCCCTTCCACAGATGCTGCCAGACCTGCTGAGTTTTTCCAGGTATTTTTGTTTTTGTCATAGAATCATAGCATTTTTACAGCACAGAAGGCAGCCATTCAGCCCATCGTGCCTGTGCCAGTCCTCTGCAAGAGTGTTTCACCAAGTGCCACTCCCCAGTCTTTCCTTTGCAAATCTTTTCTCTTCAGGTAATGATTCATTTCTCTTTTTGAAAGCCATGATTGAATCCGCCTCCACCACACTCTCAGGCAGTGCATTCCAGATCCTAACCGGTCCACTCGCTGTGTGGAAAGGATTTCCTCATGTCTCCGTTGCTTCTATTGCCAACCACCTTAAACCGGTGTCCTCTGGTTCTACTGAACCTTCTCTGAACTGCTTCCAATGCAAGTATTTCACTCCTTAAGTAAGGAGACAAAAACTGTACACGGTACTCTAGATGTGGTCTCACCAATGCCTTATACAACTGTCGTAAATCTTCCCTACTTTTTTATTCCATTCCCCTTGCAATAAACAACAATAATCCATTTGCCTTCCTAATCACTTGCTGTGCCTGCATACTAACTTTTTGTGATTCATTTACCAGACACCAGATCCCTCTGTATCTCAGAGTTCTGCAACTTCTCTCCATTTGGAACTGCCAAATGTTTGCCCATTCAATTAGCCTATCTATCCCTTTACATACTCCTTATGTCCTCTTCACAACTTACTTTCCTACCTATCTTTGTGTCATTAGCAAATTTAGCAACCACACATTCTGTCCCTTCACCCAAGTCATTGATATAAATTGTAAATATCTGAGGCCCCAGCACTGATCCCTGTGGCTCTCCACTTGTTACATCTTGTCAACCTGAAAATTACCCATTTATACCTATTCTCTGTTTCCTGTTAGCAAACCAATCCTCTATCCATGCTAATACATTACCCCCTAAACCATGAGCTCTTATTTTGTGTAGCAACCTTTGATGTGGCACCTTGTCAAATGTCTTCTGGAAATCCAAATACACCACATCTACAGATTCCCCTTTATCCACGTTGCTTGTTGCTTCTTCAAAGAACTCTAATAAATTCGTTTTTGTTTATATTTGTTCACGGGATGTGGGCACCACTGGCTAGGCCAGCATTTAATGCCCATCCCTAAGTGTCCTTGAGAAGGTGGTGGTGAGCTGCCTTCTTGAATCACTGCAGTCCATGTGGTGTAGGCACACCCACAGTGCTGTTAGGAAGGAAGTTCCAGGATTTCAACCCAAGCTCAGATAACTCTATAAAATGAGTCAAACTCAAAGAACTCGAATAAATTAGCCAAACTTCTCTTCCAGGGACACCCAGTTTGAAGAAGTTCTGCTCTTCCCTCCAATTGGTTTCCGTGTGTCGCTTTTTACCTTCTTCACTTCCGGAGAACCAACATTGAGTGACAGAGAGAGAGACCCCTTGCGAGTATTATACAAACCCCTAGCTGGATTGAGCTACACAAACACATCTCGGCTTCGCAAAGGGAATCAAACAAAGGCAACATCAATTGATTTCACCTCCATCATCATCGATCACAAGGAAAGGTTTACATAGCTTGACCCATCCTCATTAAAAACAGATCATTTTCCTGTAAAATGCGTTCAGAGTAAATAGCTCTGTACTGTGTATACTCGATTAGATTCAAGTGTTTGAAGTGACTGAGATAATTTGTACAGTGAACGAGGGGAGTTTGTTCAGCTGCAGGCAATGAAGGATTCGGTGTAAAATATCTGATGGAGCAAGTATCATTTTCTATTTGTCAGGGCTTCCTAAATTACACAATGGTCGAAGAAACATCTAAAGTCACAGAGATCAGAAGGACCCAGGCTTAACTTGTGATCCAACATCAGCGATTAGCATTTATATAGCACATTTACTGCACTGAAACGCCCCCAAACTACTTTCCAGTGTTTGTAACGAGACAAAACAATTGGCACTTAACAAAAGATGGGAGTCCTTAAGGCAGGGTGACCTAAAGCTTGGCCAAAGAAGCAGGTTTTTAGGAGCGGTTTAAAGGAAGGTGGAGAGGTTTGGGGAGGGGATGTCAGAGCTTAGGGCCCAGGCATCTGAAGGCACAGCCACCAATGGTGGAGCAGTTAAAATCCCTGCACAAGATGCCAGGCTTAGAGGATCACTGGAATCTTGGATGGTTGCAGGGCCTGCGAAGGTTACAGAAATAGGAAGGAACATGAACACAAGGAGGTGAATTTTAAATTTCAGGCATTGTGGAAAGGGAGCCAAACAGGTTAACACCCGCCACACTTGGGAGCAGAAACAAAAATTGCTGGGAAAACTCAGCAGGTCTGATAGCATCTGTGGAGAGGAAGACAAAGTTAACGTTTCTGGTCCATATGACTCTTCGTTAGACACTTGGGAGCAGAATGGCCATTAACAGCGAGAGAGTGAGGGAAGAGTGAGAGACCATTAAAGAGCGCAGAGAGCAGCTGTTTGGTGAGTAAGATTGGTGAGTATTTCTAGTCTTTAAAGTAAAGGTAAGGTCTTTAGTTTGTGTGTCGGTCTCTAGTCTTGTTCTTTCATTTTTCTTAAAAATAGCTTTTTAAGTACAAGGTCAATACTGGTTTGGAAAATAAATTACAATGAACTGTAAAGATCAGGGAGTTTTTCAAGTGTAAAGAGCAGGGATATTAGAATAATTGATGAAGTCATTAAATAAAATACGATAGTGATGGCAGGACGGGTGATGTGTTGCTGCTGCAGCATGTGGGAGCTGCTGGACACTCAGGTGATCCAGAGCAAACACATCTGTACCAAGAGTTTGTAGCTCGAGGAACTTCGGATCCGAGTTGAGGAGCTGGAATCCGATCTGCAGACGTTGCGCCTCATCAGGGAGGGGCAAGGTTACCTGGACACTTTGCACCAGGAGGCGGTCACACCCCTCAGATTAGGTCATTCTAATTTGGTCTGTGATCAGGGACAGGCAGGTGTGGCTGCAGGTGAGGCGGGTATGGGGACCCAGGGGGTAGCGTTCGAGGATCCTCGGCCCCTGCAACTGCCCAACAGTTACAAGGCTCTTGTAAGCTGTGTGGACGAGAGCGGGGACCGCAGGGAGGATGAGCCAACTGACCAAGGCACCGTGGTACAGGGAGACATTCAAGTGGGGGGAGGAGATAGGAACATAGTAGCGGTAGGGACAGTGTAATTATGGGAATAGATACTGTTCTTTACAGCCATGAACGTGAGTCCTGAAGGCTGTGTTGCCTGCCTAGTGCCTGGGTTAAGGACATCTCCTCAGGGCTGGAGAGGAACTTGGAGCGGGAGGGGAGGGGTCCAGCTGTTGTCGTCCAAGTTGGTACCAACGAGTTCTGGAGAGGGGATATGTGGGCTAACAAAGGAAAAGGATATGGCGGCGTTTGAGGGCAGCTATTTAAGTATTGATACCCAGAGTGTGACAGAAGAGACAGAGTGTACAAACATAAAAAAACAGCTGCAAGTAGCATCAAAGGGGGAAAAATGGCAATAAGGTACAATTAATGGCCCTTTAGTTAAATGCACGTAGTATTCAGAACAAAATAAATGAATTAACGGCACAAATATAGGTTAATGGGTATGATCTTATAGCCATTACGGAGACGTGGTTACAAGGAGATCAAAGCTGGGAACTAAATATTCAGGGGTATGTGACTTTTTGAAAGGACAAGCAAGAAGGAAAGGGTGGTGGGGTAGCTTTGTTAGTATGAGATGGAATAAGTACAATAGCAAGAAAGGATATTGGATCGGAAGATGTAGAATCCATATGGGTGGAGGTAAGAAATAACTTAGGGGAAGAAGGCACGGTTGGAATAGGCCCCCTAACAGTAGCTATACTGTAGGACAGAGAATAAATCAGGAGGTAATGAGGGCATGTAAAAAAGGCAGTACATTAATCAGGGGTGACTTTAATCTTCATGTAGATTAGGAAAATCAAATCGGCAGAGGTAGTCATGAGCAAGAATTCATAGAGTGTATTCGGGACAGTTTCCTGGAAAATATGTTGTGGATCCAACCAGGGATTGGGCTATTTTGAATCTGGTAATGTGTAATGAGGCAGGTTTATAAATGATCTCAGAGTAAAACATCCCCTAGGAAACAGTGACCATAACATGGTAGAATTTAACATTCAGTTTGAGAGTGAGAAACTTGGGTCGGAAACAACTGTGCTAAACTTAAATAAGGGTAATTACAATGGAAGGAGGGCAGAATTGGCTGGAGTGGACTAGGAAAGGAGTTTAGCAGAAAAGATGGTTGATGAACAATGGCAGACTTTTAAGAAAATAGTTCATGACTCACAACAATGATATATCCTAGTGAGGAAGAAGGATTCTAGGAAGAAGATAAACCAACAATGGTTAACCAAGGAAGTTAAGAATGGTATCAAATTGAAAGAAAAAACATACAATGTGGCAATGATTAGTGGTAAGCCAGAGGATTGGGAAAGTTTTAAAAACCAACAAAAGCTGACCAAAAAAAAATGAAGAAGGAGAAAATAAACTTTTGAGGGTAAACTAGCAAGTAATATAAAAACAGACAGTAAGAGCTTCTTTAAGTATATAAAAAAGAAGAGAGAGACCAAAGTGAATATAGGCCCCTTAGAGAATGAGGCTGGGGAAATAATTATGGGGAACCAGGAAATGGCAGAGGAGTTGAATAAATACCTTGCATCAGCCTTCATGGTAAAAGACACTAATGGCATTCCAAAAATACTAAATAATCAAGGGGCAAAAGGGTGAGAGGAAATAAATACAATAACTATCACTAGAGAAAAAGAACTAGGGAAACTAATGAGGCTAAAGGCCGATAAGTCCCCTGGAACTGATGGGTTGCATCCTAGGATATTAAAGGAAGTAGTTACACAAATAGTGGATGCACTATTTTCCGATCTTCCAAGAATCCTTAGATTCTGGAAAAGTCCCAGAAGATTGGAAAACTGCCAATGTAACACCCTTATTCAAAAAGGGAGGGAGACAAAAAACAAGTAACTATAGGCCAGTTAGCTTAACATCTGTCACTGGGAAAATGTTATAGTCTATTATAAAGGATGTAATAGCAGAGCATTTAGAAATGCATAATCTCATCAAGCAGAGTCAGCATGTCTTCATGAAGGGGAAATCATTCCTTCAAGTTTATTAGAATTCTTTGAGGGGGTAACACGCAGAATAGATAAAGAGGAACCAGTAGATGTAATATATTTGGATTTCCAAAAAGCATTTGATAAGGTACCATACGTAAGGCTACTTAATTAGATAAGAGCCCATGGTGCTGGGGGTAGTATATTAGCATGGATAGAGGATTGGCTAACTAATAGAAGACAGAGAGTTGGGATAAGGAGGGCATTTTCAGGATGGCAACCTGTAACTAGTGGAGTGCCACAGGGATCAGTGCTAGGGTTACAGTTATTTACAATATATATTAATGACTTAGATGAGAGAAGTATTTGTACTATCGGCAAGCTTGCAAATGACACAAAAATAGATGGGAAGGCAAATGGTGAGGATGACACAAGGAGTCTACAGAGAGATATAGACAGGTTAAGGGTGTGGGCAAAAACTTGGCAGATGGAATATAATGTGGGAAAGTGTGAGGTTATGCACTTTGGCAGGAAGAATAGAGGAGCTGAATATTATTTAAATGGAGAAAGACTGCAGAAGGCTGCAGCACACAGGGATCTGGGAGTCCTCGTGCATGAATCTCAAAAAGCTAACATACAAGTTCAACAGGTAATAGGGAAGACCAATGGAATGTTGGCCTTTATTTCAAAGGGAATGGAAAGGCACTACTTAGACCACACCTAGAATACTGTGAACAGTTTTGGTCTCCTTATCTAAGGAAAGATATTCTGGCATCGGAGGCAGTCCAGAGAAAGTTCATTAGGTTGACCTTGGGTATGGAGGGATTTTCTTATGAGGAGAGGTTGAGCAGGTTGGGCCTGTACTCATTGGAGTTTAGAAGAATGAGAAGCGACCTTATTGAAACATATAAGATTCTTAGTGGGGTTGACAGGGTAGATGCTGAGAGGTTGTTTCTCCTTGTGGGAGAGTCTGGGGCTAGAGGACATAATCTCAGAGTAAAACAGAGATGAGGAGGAATTTCTTCCCTCAGAGGGTAGTGATTCTGTGGAATTCTTTACCGCAGAGGGCTGTAGAGGCTGGGTAGTTAAGTATATTCAAGGCTGAGACAGACAGATTTTTAATCAGTGAGGGAATCAAGGGTTATGAGGAAAAGGCAGAAAAGTGGAGTTGGGGAATATCAGGTCAGCCATGATCTCATTAAATGGTGGAGTAGACTCAATGGGCCGAATGGCCTACTTCTGCTCCTACGTCTTATGGTCTGATGGCTTTGGCTGTGATACTTCACCTCCTGGTAAAATAGCCCATTGAAACTGACAGTGTGGGCATTTGTAGAAGAATGGAGGAGTTGCTGGTTGGCAATTGGCACCAAAAGATATGGGCAGAATGATTCCCTCCCGCCAAGGGTGGGGTTCCTGGCAGGGAGGGGGTCGGGCAGTATGGCTGGCGGGGAAGAATTGGCCTCCCAACAGCAGGAAATGACGGTGAGAACTTACAGTCTCGATGGTCATGGCAGGATAATGATGGGTCACCGTTCCTAGCACAGGCCGTCAGGGAGCTGTTTAGCGTGTCATTGGCAGGATTCAAATGACCTCTGGATCGGAATTAACCCCTGACCAATAATCAGGCCTGCCCGCGGGAGTTCACACCAGTCTGAAACACAACTGGGCCAACATGTCGGGACTTGCCAGGGTGGATGGCTGGAGCTTGTGCAAGGTGTACGCATGGTTGGGGGTGGTGGGTGGGGGGTGGGGGGTGGTTTCCTGGAGCACGGGGAAGGGGAGGAGAGGGCAGACATAGGTGGGGCAGGTGAGGATGCTGGGTTGGGTGGGGGGGGTGTGGATTAAGCATGAATCCTTGAGGGTCTCTTGGTTGGGGCAGTGGAGGAAGGGAGCGGGGAGTGGTTGCAAGGGTCACGGTGGGGGGCAGCAGGGGAATGTGTTGGGGGAGGGCGGTGGGCAGCAGGGGTTAGTGCGCGGGGCTCAGTAGAGGAACATGTAGGGGGGTGCAGGGGTTGATGTGGGGGCTGTCAGCAAGGGTTGGTGTCGGTGGGGGATGCATGGGACCATGTTGTTGGGGTGGGGGGGGGGTGAGTCCAGAGAGGGGTCAGTGGTATTAATGCTGGAGCACTAGGGGACAAACCGAGGGTACTGGTGGTGTGAGGGGACGGTTCATGGCAAAGGGTGCAGTGGGATGCGATAGGGTGGGAGGGTGAGGGTCCATCGGTGGTGGGTGAAGGGCTGGTTTGGGATGTTGGAGGGGACTCGGAGGTGGACATGGATCCTAAAAGTTTGGGGACTGTGACTGGGGTGGGTTTGTCGGGGAGGGACGGCATATGAATGGTGACAGTGATGGGCTGCAGGGTTATCCGGGCCGGCGGGGGCGGGGAGGGGGGGGGTGTTCAAGGATGACGGTTGGGAGGGTAAAGGCTACACTGCGGGGGCTCAGTGGTGATGAGGGGAGGGTGTGGGTTACAGTTGGAGGGTAGAAGATTTTGGAGTGTGTTTGGAAGTAAACATGCACCATTGGCACTGTCCACTCCCTCGATATCCGACTCAAGGGATGCTGGCTGGGAGGAGGGTCAGTGGGTGGGCGGAGTTACAGGTCAGCTCAACTGGACAACTGAAGGGGAATCCTAATAAGCTGTCCCGACAAGGGAAAGGTGTTCCTATTGACTAGGCTGTGAAGGGCAAAGGAACAGTGTGTTTGGGAGCTTCTCACACATGGCCCTGGTAAACATCGATGCCTCCATGCGCAGGAATGACTCAGGGGGCCATAGGCCCAACCTAGATCGGCCCCTTGACTCGGTTGGGGGCGGGGTTACACTGCCACTAAAACAAACAGAAGCAATAAAAACCCAGCAGACCTCCGCAAAGTGCAACTACGCATATACTTCCGAGTGTGCAACAACAATGAATATTGCACCCGTGCCACCAGAGCGAACTCAGAACTTCTTAATTTTGCTTACCCTACCACTGCGTCTGGGATCTTCCCCGACGTCTGCAGCAGGGGTGGAAGCAGCCTGCTGACCACTATGTCCTCTAGTCTCTGATGAGTTTTTCAGATGTCCGGAGGCTTGGAGGACCTCGTCTTTCTTTGTGTCTCCTGCTCTGGGGCCTCATCAGTAATTCTGCATCCTTTTTCTACATGCCTTCTCCTTCTTAGCACAGAATTTAGTCCTGGCCCTCTTTTTGACTTCACTGTCGGCCAGATGCAATCTCAACTTGTCTTAGTTCAGTAGTTGAACTACCCTTGACTTCATTATCTATTCACATCCTGGAAAGTCCTTCAACTTTCACTTTCAAAACCTCGCTAGCTTCATTCAGCTGATTCTTCAGCTCTTCTGTCTCCGTTTTATATCTGTTGGCTTCCTCCTGGAAACTTGGACATTGCTGCGTCTTCTCTGCCAACTGGTTCTTCAGTTTGTCCAGAGAGGTGTTAAATTCTTCCTGCTTCTCTTTGTACTTATTCAGTGGCATAAACTTTGACCGGGGGGATCCTTGTCGTGTGTGAAAGT
The DNA here is from genome assembly GCF_964194155.1 of Cetorhinus maximus. Classification (NCBI taxonomy): domain Eukaryota; kingdom Metazoa; phylum Chordata; class Chondrichthyes; order Lamniformes; family Cetorhinidae; genus Cetorhinus; species Cetorhinus maximus. The sequence continues at coordinate 6,708,463 of NC_135884.1, read as the reverse complement.
CTTTCAACAGGTTTTCCTTTTCTTTGCGAAGCTCGCTCTTGAACTCTGTCATTCAGCAGAGTCTCTGTGAGTTTCACCTGCTGTCCTTCCATGTCGTTGTTTAAGACAGTCTTCATTTCTTCAGGTTGCTGAATGCTTACACATTCCTTTTTCATCCAGTTGTGGTCCTTGCACTCTCCAGGCTCTTTCTGAAGCACCTTGCTTGTTCCTTTTTCAAGACAGGAACTCTTCCTGCTTCCTTTTGAAATCTCACTGGCCAATTGAGGTTAAATTCCCTCAAGCAATTTCGATCTCGAAGGCTTGGTCTTTTGCCTTCTAATACCATCACTGGTAGCTGTGCCAATTGGTGTCTATAATGAACAGTTGCCCTGATGATATCTTTTACTTGGATTCCTTCACCTGTGTACACTTTCAACTTGGCAGATGTTTGTTCCAAATGTAATTGTTGATCACCGTTATTTAGATATCTGAAGGTTTGTTTTCCTATTACAGTGTTAGAAGCTCCCATGTCTACTTCCATTTTTAATGCTTTACCATTCACTTGCACTTTAACAAATATTGGCTCTGTCTTGGCTCTGGCCCAACTTTCATGTTGAATAATGAATAAATGTCAGAATTGGTTGTTTCTGGCTCTTCTACACAATGGGCTTCATTAGACTTCATTTGATGTTTGGACACCAGTTTAAATCTCGCTTTGCACTCTCTCATTATGTGTCCACTTCTGTGACAAAAGTGACATTCTACTTTTTTAACTTGCCAATCGCTAGAAGACTGAATGTTTCCACGTTGATGAAAGTTATTTTTCGAAATTACCTGGAAAAACTCAGCAGGTCTGGCAGCATCGACGGAGAAGAAAAGAGTTGACGTTTCGAGTCCTCAGAAACGTCAACTCTTTTCTTCTCCGTCGATGCTGCCAGACCTGCTGAGTTTTTCCAGGTAATTCTGTTTTTGTTTTGGATTTCCAGCATCCGCAGTAGTTTTTTGTTTTTATAAAGTTATTTTTCGATTTAGTTGCCAAGCTGTTTCCTCTCATTTTTCAGTTCACGGGGTAGTTTCCCACTTCGCTGTGGGATCCTGGCTTTTCATACCACTTTCGGCTGACTGTCCCCACCTGACTAGGAGAACGGTGCCATTTTGTGCCCCTTGAATTGCTTGTGAATCCTCCACAGGGCTTTCCATCACTACCGCTATTTCTAACGCTTGCTTAAAAATCAAGATTCACTTCAGCCAGCAATCTTTGCTGAATAACATCCTCCTGCACGCCACATACTAAATGATCCCTGGGCATGTCACTCAGGGTTTCACCAAAAATCACAATATCCTGTTAGTTGTTTTAATTTTGCCACAAAGGTAGCAATTGTCTCCTCCGGGGTTCTATTCCGTGAATTGAACCTGAGACTCTGCATTGTGACTGAGGGCTTGGGTTGAAAATGTCCCTTAATGAGGTCTACCAATTCACTGAAAGTCTTCGAACCTAGGACCATCAAGCTTCGAATTAAACTGTAGGTCTTGCTCCCACAAATACTCAGGAGAATCGCTCTCCTCTTTTCCTCCCCCATGGTTTTGTTTGCTTAAGAGAAGAATGCAAGACGTTCAATATATTGAGACCAATCATCTGTGGCTGGTTCAAAGGGATCGAATCTGCCAAACTGTGGCATTTTGGATGAGTATATCTTCTTTTATTTTTACCGAACTTAGATACCCACAATCGCTGGGTGAGGCACAACACCAAATCTGATTTATCCTCATTGCCAGTTTGTTATAGAGTTGGTCTTCAGACAACATTCCTTAGTGGAAACATTTAATTTTATTTACAAGGCAGCAGCAGCTACTACACGTGTGCATCAAACTCCATAACTAAAGAAGAACTCCCCTCTAGAGGTTCCCCGTGCTGCTAACACATTGGTTACACAGATCATGTGATCTTACAACACAGGATTATTCTTAAAGCTGCAGCTCTACATTTGCCAAAACTATTATTACTACAGAGGTTGAGATGCCTGTCGCCCTCTCGCGTAGCCACTGCAAAAGATGGCTCACGGCTGCTGCAATGGAGGGCAGGTCTGTGTGCATCTCCGGCAGAAACTGGGCATTCTGCTGGACCAGATTCTCCATGGTGTCCACCATCCTTCCCATGTAGACCTCAATGTGTGTACATGTCGGTGCCACTACCTCAGAGAACAGGCGCACTGACTCTTCCACCTCACGTACCACTCTGTTGGAGCCTTCGATTCCTCTGTCTGATTTTCCTCTGCCTCTTGCTGCATCTCCAGCATCTTGTCCAGACCTGTTCCGAGAGGCTGGTCATCTAACTCAGACTTAGCAGAAGCCTCTTCCCTTGCAGAACTCCAAGTGCCGGTGACCTTGGCTGTCCCTGCCTCCTCCTGCTGTGGACACATGTCCGTGAGGTGACCACCAGAGTGTGATTCCCAAGCCTAAACTAGATCTACGGCCCATTGAGGTGTGTGTGTCACTGGGCTGGTGGAGGGTGCAGGTGACTGCTGTGACGAGAATTCGCCGTCGTCGTCATCCTCCTCGCTCCTCGGGGGGTCTGGAGCTGGGGGGTCAGCTCACAACTGGGGTCCGGCCTCACCCCTCTTCCTGTTGGCAACCCGTAAGGGAAGGTGGATGGGATGAGTGACCGGTTGGGCTGCCTCTACATTGCACAGAGCCCTACCCTCAGGTTTCTACGTGCAGGGGTTAAGCGTGCTTCCTCACTGGATGGCTGAGGGAAGACAACCTCTCGGCGTCACCACAGGAACGGCCACTGCCCTCCCCTGCCAGCTGGGCAGCCCACTCTTCGTATGAGTGTGAGGCTGTGGCAATTGGCCGTGCCCCATCCTGTCTTCTCTCTCTCTCTCTCTCATGCCTGTTGTGCGCTCGCTCGTCCCTGCGTAAGGGCAAAAGGTGGTTTGCGAGCGCTTGCGATGCAGATGATGTTCGCACGCCGCCGATCTCCACCACCGACCCATTGGCAACTGCGTGCCATAACAGAGACATGGCGGCAGCAGTTGCCCTCTATGCACCCCCCACGCCCCCAACAAAATTTGAGCCCTCGGCATGGCTGGGTCAGTGACCCGCAGTCGCATCCCTACCTGCGTTCCACAGGGGCCGCGATTGGGCGGTGAGGCAGCGCCCCAGCACCTTGCGAAGGGCCTTCGGGTATGGCCAACACAGATGGTGCCATGTCATTGAGGGCCAGGCCTCAGTTTCCTGCTCAGTGAGAGCTGAGTGTGGGGAGTAGAGGATTCACTTACCCTGGCGGCGCGGGTGAGGTCGTCCACACTTTTCCTGCTCTGTGGAACGGTCCCCCCCCACCCCGACCCCGTGCACGGAGTTGGCGCTCACCACGCTGGCGACTGCCTCCCGTGCAGGGTTCGGTTGGTGAGGGCAGGTGGGCCTCCTCCTCCCATCCCTCGGGTAAAGGACGTCCCTCCTGTCCTCCACTGCTTGAAGAAGTGTGTCCAAGACCCCCAGGACCTTGGGGCTGGGTCTGTTTGGATCTTGCCCACCTTGTCCAACTCTGAAGTCCAACGCACGGTGAATGAGTCACTGTCCAGGCGCTTTATAAGTCTGTGTGTGACCTCCTGCCCACACCCGCCGCGCAAATCACCGGGGAACCCCTGGCAGCATAACTAACCAGCCCAGCGTGGTGTGCGATTCGGCCGGTTTCCTGCTACACACTGCGGCAGGAGCCCCCCCCTGATTTCACACCCCCCCACCACGAGACTTCGGCACGGAGCGGACAAATCTGCCCAATGGGATCTCAGAGAAGCAGAATTCAGGAAACTGGGGGAGGAAAAGGTTGAAATTTAGCTAAACAAAGGATGACGTGTGCTCAGTGTGGAAAGGCCACTCGTCACTTGTAAGTTTGCCTAGAGCTGTTTTTGATGTGGAAGTCAGCCTGGAGAGATTCAAATACAGGAGTGCCAGGAAAGACGGATCTGGATTTGGGAGGTGATGTCACCTGCAGTGCCAGCATTTGCACGAATCCCTTGTGAATCCTGACACACTCCCAGGGACCCCCTGTAATACTGACACACTCCCCGGGGACCCCCTGTAATACTGACACACTCCCCGGGGACCCCCTGTAAATACTGACACACTCCCCGGGGACCCCCTGTAAATACTGACACACTCACATGGACCCCTTGTAAATACTGACACACTCACATGGACCCCTTGTAAATACCGACACACTCCCCAGGGACCCCCTGTAAATACTAACACACTCCCCGGGGACCCCCTGTAAATACTAACACACTCCCCGGGGACCCCCTGTAAATACTGACACACTCCCAAAGACCCCCTGTAAATACTAACACACTCCCCGGGGACCCCCTGTAAATACTGACACACTCCCTGGGGACCCCCTGTAAATACTGACACACCCCCAGGACCCCCTGTAAATACCGACACACCCCCAGGGACCCCCTATAAATACTGACACACTCCCGGGGACCCCCCTGTAAATACTGACACACTCCCCGGGGACCCCCTATAAATACTGACACACCCCCAGGGACCCCCCTGTAAATACTGACACACCCCCAGGGACCCCCTATAAATACTGACACACCCCCAGGGACCCCCCTGTAAATACTGACACACCCCCAGGGACCCCCTGTAAATACTGACACACTCCCGGGGACCCCCTGTAAATACTGACACACTCCCCGGGGACCCCCCTGTAAATACTATCACACCCCCAGGGACCCCCTGTAAATACTGACACACTCCCGGGGACCCCCTGTAAATACTGACACACTCCCGGGGTCCCCCTGTAAATACTGACACACTCCCGGGGACCCCCTGTAAATACTGACACACTCCCCTGTAAATACTGACACATTCCCCTTGGACCCTGGTCAATACTGACATTGTCCCAGGGACCCCCTATAAATAAGGGCACATCCCCCGAGGACCCCTGTAAATACTGACAGACTCCTCGAGACCTCCAGTAAATAATGACACACTCCTGGGGACTCCTGTAAATACCGACACACTCCCTGGGACCTGCTACAAATGCAGGGGACTCCCTGTAAATACTGACAAACTCCCCGGGGTCCCCCTCTAAACACTGACAAACTCCTCAGGACCCCCTGTAAATACTGACAAACTCCCCGGGGTCCCCCTCTAAACACTGACAAACTCCTCAGGACCCCCTGTAAATACTGACCTGCTCTTTGGTATACTGGATCTGGGAACCCTAACTTATCCATTCCCTGTTTTCTTTCCATATTTCCTCCTCTCGCATGAGGAGATTTTCCTGCCTCTTACACATGTTCTGCAGTTGCCGAGCTCATTAATCTGCCTTTTCTTTCCCAGTTACTAATGGGCTGGATATGTATTCCGCTCATTTTCTCTTTTCATATCTCCCCTGTGCTACACAATGCCGATCGTTATCTCGAGCGGAATGACCCTGTAATCGGGCATGTCTTTATTGATTTTGTGCCTCACTGCCCTTATCATGACAACTTATTCTGTGGTGATAGCAGAAACAAAATCAGAAAATGCTGCAAACGTTCAGCAACTCAGACAGCACCTGTGGAGAGAGAAAAACAGCGTCAACATTTCAGGTTTGGGGCCCTTCATCAGAATGGGTTTTCTGTTCAACACAGCCTCGGTATCGCACCATGTCCTTTCCACCTCTGTTTCTAACCTCGGTTAGTTTGGGGCAATGCATCGGAAATTTGGCTTCTTTGTCAGAAGGTTTTGGTTTTTAAACCTAGTGTGTACCTTGACGCTTAAGTGAAGCTGACAGTCCCAGTGCAGCACCGTGGGAGTACTGCACAGTTCGAAGTGTCATTTTTTCCGATGAAGCATTAAACAGAGGCCCCATCTGCCCTCTCAGGTAGAAGTAAAATACCCCATGTGCTATTAGAAAAAGAGCAGGTGGTTTCTCTCCAGTGTCCTGGCCAATATTCATTCCTCCACCAACATCACTAAAACAGATCAATGACGCCGGAGCCCAGCGATTCCATGTGAAACTCAACGCTCAAGCATTTGCAACCATTTTCAGCCTTGTGGTACCAAATGGGTGATCCCCCTTTGCCTCCTCCTAAGGTGCTCATCATCAGTGATACCAATATTCAGCCAATTTGATTCAGTCCATGTGCAGTAGATTGACAAAGCAGCCAGTATATTGGCACCCCGTCCACAAACATTCACCCCCGCCATCACTGACAAACAGTAGCAGCAGTGTGTACCATCTACAAGATGCACTGCAGTAACTCACCAAGGCTCCTTAGACAGTGCCTTCCAAACCCATGACCGCTACCATCTGGAAGGACAAGGGCAGTAGACACAGGGGACACCACCACCTGGAAGTTCCCCTCCAAGTCACTCACCATCCTGACTTGGAAATATATCGCCGTTCTTTCACTGTCGCTGGGTCAAAATGCTGGAACTCCCTTCCCAACAGCACTGTGGATGTACCTACACCACGTGGACTGCAGCAGTTCAAGAAGGCAGCTCACCACAACCTTCTCAAGGGCAATTAGGGATGGGTAAAAAATTTTGGTGGAGGGAGTGAATGTCAATCAAGCGGGCTGCTTTGTCCTGGATGGTGTCAAGCTTCTTGAGTGTTGTGGGAGCTGCACTCATACAGCCAAGTGGAGAGTATTCCATCACATTCCTGACTTGAACCTTGTAGATGCTGGGCAGGCTTTGGAGAGTCAGGAGGCGAGTTACTCACCACAGAATTCTCAGCTTCTGACCTTCACTTGTAGCCAGAGTATTTATATGGCTAGTTCAGTTCAGTTTCTGGTCAATGGAAACCCCAGGATGTTGTGTATCAAACTAATGATATCTCAGTCCACAGCACGTGGTGTGACCTGAGAAATACATTCAATGAAGATCTAGCACTTGAGTTTAAAAGTGTGACAATGTTGAACTTCTGGGAACCACATAATGTGGTGGCAGCAATAGTCTGAGTAAAATGCAAGCATTATAAACAAAACAAATGCTGAATTAGATTGAGAAAAATCAACCCAAATGAATGCCAGTGAGAGGGAAAAACTGAGTAAATAATGCAAAAATGAAACAACCACCACCACAGCAATGAAGGTAAAACTCTAGCTCAGGATGAATTGGGAGGCTGATGATGTCGTAGCAGTATTTGAGAAATTGAAACAAAAGTGCAAATTGACATTCAGTAGTTTTCTAAAAGGCACTAGTAAAGAGGAAAGTGTCAGCTTTTGTGTGCAGGAGTGTGGTAATATGTCTTTTAGGGATAGCAGCGTGACATCACTTTAGGGGAAGTGTGTCATGTGATCCAGCCTCAGTTTCATTTCGGCCTGGAGCAGAACACAGGCACCCACAGCCCGGCTGCTGATGTCCTCAAGCTTTCTGTCCTTGTTTAGCTGTTTACATGGGCCATTCCTGTGGCACAAAGACCACCACTACCTCCTTGAGCACTGAAACGGTCATTATTGGAAGTATTGATGTTGCAATTTTATGATCCTAGGGAGACAACTACTTCAACATCGAGCCGGAAACATTAACTTTAGTGTTTGAAATCATGCATTTCCGTACTTATCTATTTGGCAAAAGATTTGTGGTAGAGACTGACCACAAGCCACTGGAGATGATTTGGTGCAAACTATTGCCCAGTGCACCGCCGAGATAGCAATTCCTCTTGACAAAGATTCAAGGTTACGACTGTGAGATTAGGTACAAGACCGGTAACTCGATGGTCACATCAGAAACACTTAGCGGATTGCCTAACCCAGCGAAAACAGAAGATGTATCCTTAGATCTACAAGTTGACTTCATTGACATTGAACTTGAAGATGTTCTCCAAACTGATCTGGTACATTTCGCGCAATAAGAAATGGCAAACAGTTGCACGGTACAAAAATTATGGAAAATCATCACTGAAGGGTGGCCTGATTCAATTCAACATGTCCCCAAACACGTGAGACCATTTTGACGAGCTAGGTATCTCCCGGGGAGTTGTTTTTAAAGGCAGGCAGGTCATCATGCCGGAAACTTTGCAACCTGATATTCTTCAACAACTTCAACACTTGCACATGGGCATAGATTGGGTAAGGCGACTCGTAACAGAGACAGTCTATTGGCTGGGTATGAACAATGACATAGAAGTCATCATCAAGAAGTGTGAGGCATGTCAAGAGCATATGCCAAGTCAGCACAAAAAGCCATTGATTCCGCATGAAGTTCCAACCCATCCTTGGTCCAAAATTGCATTTGACCTCTTCTATGTCCAGGACACTGACTTCATTGTCATCATCAAATACCAAATACCAAATACCCCATTATTCAACAATTGCAAAACACATCAAGCAAAACTGTCACACACACTCTTAAGTGCTATTTTCAGTTTATTTGGTGTGCCTCGAGAGATAATTATGGAAAATGATCTGCAGTTTATTGGTAAGCCATTTCAGGATGTGTGTGAGATCGGGAATATCAATAACACTACTTCTTCTCTTTATTACCCTAGATCTAAAGACCTAGCTGAATGAATGATTCACATGGTGAAATCCATAATTCTCAAATGTAGACAGACCAAGCAAGATCCAGACATTGCAATGTTACATCTGAGAGCGACACCTTTAAGTGCAATGATTCCATCACTGGCAGAGCTCATGTTTAATAGATTACTGTGTACCAATTTACCTACTCTTACTCATTCTACTCTCTCAGAACCTAGAAATGAACTTTTAAAACTACAAGAGAAGATGACCAACATGCATGAAAAACACATGGGTACAAAATTGACAAGTTTACAGTTGGGACAACAAGTTCACATCCGGGATCCCACAGAAGGTACATGGCAACCGGCCGAAGTGACAAGGATTTGATTGGAACCAAGGTCCTATGCAGTCATTACACACAAAGGCACAATGTGAGATGTAGCTGAGGACAAATCAGATCCATCCCAACTCCTCAACCACCATACAGTCCTATTGCATCGATCCCAAGATCCCATATGCACCCAGGAACAACATTCAAGAATTACAACTTACTAGATCACTGTGAACAATCAAAGAAACCTCCAAACAAGGTTACCATTACAAGATCTAGACACACCAGTAGATCACCTCTATGCTTTAGAGACTCAGATTCACTAGTCCTATACACTTATGTAGTTGTAACTAAACATGAACATGTATTATAAATAGTGATACTTCATTGGACAGGGAGAAAATATCTTTAAAAAGAAAGGGGTGATGTTGTATTTTGTCTTTTAGGGATAGCAGCATGACATCAATTTAAGGGAAGTGTGTCATGTGATCCAGCCTCAGTTTCATTTCGGCCTGGAGTAGAACACAGACACACAGCCCTGCTGATGTCCTCAAGCTTTCTGTCCATGTTTCTCTGTTTAAATGTGCCAAGAATCAATAAATGAACCCACAACATGCTTCCATAATCCCTTATGAGTGATCGGTGCCTTTATATCATTATAACACACATGACAAGGAGGGAAAGGATTAGATCTGTTTACTAGCTGGGAGATCCGTGAAGATGACAATAAAAGTCCAGAGAAAATTGTTGATAAATTCAGCACACACCTTTAGCCAAAGTCAAATCATTGAATCCACTGGCATGAATCTCAAAGGTTGAGATAGGAACCAGGTGAGCCTGTTGATAATTTCTTAATGAGATTGAGAAATGAAGCCAGCAAGTGTAAGTTCTAGGAAACAGATGAAAGGCTGGTGGATCAGCTCATTTGGGGCTCTGCACATATTGGGTGCAAAAAAGCTCTGTTTGAAAAGGACAAGTTCACAATATCCCACATTACAGCAGCGACCACACTTCAAAAAAGAAGCTCATTGGCTGTGGTTTGGGATGCCGCAGATGGTGAATCTACTCTATAAATGTGAGTTCTTTCTCTCTCATCCTTTAGTGCAGCTACAAAGTAGACTGCAGGTGTTGAAAATCTAAAAGGTAAAAAGCATATAGTACAATGCAAGAAAGACAGTGGCTCAGTATTTCTGAAGATTTTGTCGTGTGGTGTTCACATAACAAGCAGGAGAGAGGCTGTTTACATCAATATGACTGATGCCCTCTTGACAATAGGACCACGTTTTGGTCACCTTTTCTCATTGTTCCTTATACGGTTTGGTGTCAAATTTGTTTGATAATTTTATTTGTCCATGGGATGTGGGTGTCGCTGGCTGGGCTAGCATTTATTGCCCATCCCTAATTGCCCTTGAGAACTGATTAAATGCTATTTCAGAGGGCATTTAAGAGTCAACCACATTGCTGTGGGTCTAGAGTCACATGTAGGCCAGACCAGGTAAGGACGACAGATTTCCTTCCCTAAAATGAACCAGGTGGGTTTTTCTGACAATTGACAATGGTCACATTTGGACTTTAGACTTTTAATTCCAGATTTTTCATTGAATTCAAATTTCACCATCTGCCGTGGTGAGATCTATTCTGGATATCTAACGTACTAGTCCAGTGACAATACCACTACGTCATCACCTCCCCCTATGAATCATCTCGGGATGTCGTATGACATCAAAGGTGCTATACAAATGCAAGTTGTTGCTACAAGTTGCGACTACACATTTCTGGCTCCTGGTCAGAAATTAAACTGCACTTGACCTTTGCAAGAAATGGATGGCCTTCTTTTAATACTTTTTAAAATACTTTTTACAATGGGCTGAATGGCCTCCTTCTACACTGTAACAATGCTATGATTCTGTGACTCTGTGATTTTTTTTTACTAGGAGATCAGGTGTCTTGTTCCAAATGTAGATTTCTGTGGTGTTGTCTCCAGGTATTTAATGAATACAAGTTTTTAATTTACAAGGTTATTGCAGGACTATGGGGAAAATGCGGGACATTGGAACAAATTGGAACACTCTTTCAAAGAGCTAGCCCAGACAGAATGGGCCAGGTACTGGCCTCCTTCTGCACTGTATGATCGATGATCCGATGAGAGGAGTCGGAAGGCTCCCAGTCACTCAAAGGTATGAGTTATAAACAAAAGCTGACAAGCATCAAAGTAAGTTCTTGAAACCCTTCCTTGTGAGAAGTTATTATTAAATTTAACTTACTTATCCAAAACTCTGCTGCCGTATCCTAACTTACAACCAGTTCCATTGACTCATCATTCCCTGTGCTCACTGATCTACATTTATTCCCAGTTATGCAGTGTCTCAGTTTTAAAATTCTCATTGCTATTTTCAAATCCCTCTATCTCGCCCCCCTCCCTGTCCCTATGAAGCTCTGTGGCTTCAACAACACTCACGAAGCCTGACACCATCCAGGACAAAGCAGTCCACTCGATCAGCATCCCATCTAACACTTTAAACATTCAAAACAAAAACAGAATTACCTGGAAAAACTCAGCAGGTCTGGGAGCATCGGTGGAGAAGAAAAGAGTCGACGTTTCGAGTCCTCATGACCCTTCAACAGAACTGAGTATAGTTAGGAGAGGGGTGAAATATAACCTGATTTAAGGTGGGGGGCGGGGGGGAGAGAAGTTGAGGGTGGGGTGGTTGTAGGGACAAGCAAGTAGTGATAGGAACACTCACTTTAAACATTCACTCCCTTCACCAACAACATACACTAGCTGCCGTGTGCACCATTTACAGGATCCATTGCAGCAACTAGCCTCCATCAACAGCACCTTCCAAACCGCAACCTCTTAGAAGGACAAGGGCAGCAGATGCATGGGAACATCACCACCTGGAAGTTCCCCTCCAAGCCACTCTCCATCCTGACTTGGAAATATATCGCCGTTCCTTTACTGCCGCTGGGTCAAAATCCTGGAACTCCCTCCCTAACAGCACTGTGGATGTACCTACACCACATGGACTGCAGCGGTTCAAGAAGGCAGCTCACCACCACCTTCTCAAGGGCAATTGGGGATGGGCAATAAATGCTGGCCTAGCCATATCCCATGAGAGAATAAAAATAAATGAGATGCAAGACAAAAAAAACTCACTTCTTTCTGCAGCTCAATTCGCTGTCGTGTCTCTAACTTCATTTTAATACCAATTTGGGGCTGATTTGCAAATCGGTACCTACAGTCATTTCATTCCGCAGCTCATGAATATTCTGATATAAACAAAAATTATTCATGGCTCTGTTTTCCTGCCTGGATCACAAATCCAAATAATGATAACTTCTGATTGATCACTAACTGATTAAAATAATCAGTGGCAGATGGGGCCTCCTTTTGCTATTCTTGCTCTCCATATAGCCCATGTTGGAAAATCAAAGTGAAAGCTTTTTACTTCCTCCCCAGTTGTCAAATTGGCATCACTTTCGTCTTCTGAGAGCGAGCCACTCCAGAGATTTGAGGACGTGCACCAATGAAGTGCAGTGGAAAGTGAATAGAATCATCGGGAGGTATTTAATATGGGTGGCTGCTGTCTCGCCCGAGGCTGGAGAGCCAACAATTACCCCATGTCGCTTCGTTTCGGGAAGGCCTGTTGAGTTAAGTAACCACTGCAGGCACTTGACTGGGCGTTGGTGGGCCTTCACTAGGGTCAAGGACCCCAGGGGCAGAAGTCCCGCCCTCTGAGAGCTGATGGCCAATCAGAGGCATCGGCTGCTGCCAGCAGTGCATCCACCAGAGGTCCGCTGTCACCGAGGGACCAAGGCCATGGGTGAGTGATGGCGGGGAGGGGGGATCGCAGGGTGGTGGGTGAGTGGGGTTGGCAGCAAGAGTGCCTTTGGATGAGAGACCCCACCCCCGATAGAGAGCCCCCACCCCTTGCTGAGTGAAGACCAGTGACGGTGGGAAGAGACACCTAAGTGGGCATTAATTGCCCACTTAAGGGTCTCAGTTGGCAGCGACGGGGAGGAGGCTACCCATGAGCCTTCCCGCCATGACTTGCTCGAGACAGAGGTGAGAAGGCGGCAGGATCCCCGCCACCAAACTCGCCACGAGGGAGGGCATTAGATTCTACCTATGGCACCTAAAGCACAGAATGATGCCATTCAACCCATCATTCCCGTGGTGCCCTTTGAAAGAGTTATCCAATTAGTTGCACTCCCCCCTGTCCTTTGCCTATAGCCCTGCAAAACTTTATTTTTCAATTATGTATCCGATTCCTTTTTAGGAAGTAACTATTGGATCTTCTTCACCACACTTTCAGGCAGTGCCAGCCAGATCAGAACACAACTTTTATACCTTGGGTAGATGAGTTCTTTGGCCAACTGAACTCTAACTGCACGCCTTCCTATGTCCTCATCAATTGCTGCTTGCAATCAATAATGGGGAGAGACTGATGTAAGAATAAACAGTGATGGCTTATTGAGGCACAGGGCAGAGCACCAGATCATACATGCTCACTCAGAAACCTCCAGAACTGTAGACTTACAGTTGCCCACGCTGTACAGTGGTTCATCAGTACTGTCACATCATCAGTACACTTGCATTCTCTTAAAGGGACAGGGTACCTTACTTTACCGCAACCACATAAAATAATTGCCCTCGACTCCCCTCCTGGCTCTTTTGCCAATCATCTTAAACCTGTGTCCTTTGGTTACCGATCCTCTTGGAAACAGTTTTACCTTAATTACTTTATTAAAATCTTCATTATTTTGAACACTTTTATGGCATCTCCCCCTTAGCCGTCTCCGCTCTAAGGAGAACAGTCTCTTCACATTAGGGGGGGCTCAAGTGGCCAGGTGGTCTATTCCCGCTCCTAATTTGTATGTTCATTAACTGAAGTCCCTCATCCCTGGTACCATCCTTAGTAAATCTCCTCTGCACCTTGACCAAGGCCTAGAGATCTCTCCTGGTGCCCAGAATTGAATACAATATACTCCAACTGGGGCCTAATCCATGATTTATAATGGTTTAATCCTTCAGGCAGAAAATTAATCCAAGATGAAGGGGAAGGAAGTTAAGTAAGTGCATGGGGGAGAAAGAGATTGAAGGAAATGTGGATAGGGTGAGATGAAGTAGTGTGGAAGGAGGTTCATGTAAGCATAAACCATAAAAATAATACAAAAGGATGGGAAAACTCAACAGATCAGGCAGCCTCTGTGGAGAGAAACAGAGTTAAAGTTTCAGGTCAATGACCTTCCAACAGAACTGAAGAAATTGGAGAGAAACAGAGTTTTGCTTTGCTGTAGCTGTTGATGAGACCACATCTTGAGTACTGTGTACAGTCTGATCTCCTTATTTAAGAAAGGATACAAATGCATGAGAAGCCGTTCAGAGAAGTTTCAGTCGACCGATTCCTGGGATGGGTGTGGTTATCTGATGAGGAAAGGTTGGACAGGTTGGGCCTGTATCCTCTGGAGTTCAGAAGAATGAGAGGTGATCTTAGTGAAACATATGAGACCCTGAGGTGACCTGACAGAGTGGACACTGAAAGGATGTTTCCTCATGTGAGAGAGACTAGAACTAGGGGACACAGTTTAAAAATAAGTGGTCCCCCCATTTAAGTCGGAGGTGGGTAGAATATTTTTTCTCAGAGGGTCGTGAATCTTTGGAACTGGTATCCCCAGAGAGCGGTGGAGGCGGGGTCTTTCTCAGGCAGAGGTAGATAGGCTCTTGACTAAGAAGGGAGCCAAAGGTTATCAGAGGCAGGCAGAATGTGGAGTTGAGGCCACAACCAGACAAGGCATGACCTTATTGATTGGCGGAGCAGGCTTGAGGAGCCTAACGGCCAACTCCTGCTCCTAACTCGTGTGTTAACTTTCAGGTCGATGACCTTTCTTCAGATCTGAGGAAAGGTGATCGCCCGGAAAGGTGACTCTGTTTCTTTCTCCACGGACGCTGCCAGACCTGCTGAGTTTTGCTAGATTTGTTTGTTCTTATTTCAGCTGTGCAGCATCTGCAGTATTTTGCTTTTGTACTGGCATAGACCAGTTAGGCTGATTGGCCCGTTTCAGTGCTGTAAATTCTAGGTAAGTGGTGGTGATATAATTTGACTTAACAGCCCATAACTAGGAAGAGGGGGTCACGAATCAGTGAAGATTCTTGTTCCTGATTGCTATCCAATAATATCTGGAACAAAGTTGTGGTAAAGTGAGGTACCCTGTCCCTTTAAGAGAATGCAAGGGTACTGATCATGTGACAGCACTGATGAATCATTGTACAGCGCGGCCAACTGGGAACTGTGAATCCAGTTTTGGAGGTTTCTGAGTGAGCACGTATGCTCTGCCCTTTTTCTCAATAAACCATCACTGTTTATCCTTACATCAGTCTCTCTCTGTTATTGATTGCAAGCAGCAATTGATGAGAATATAGGAAGGCGTGCAGTTAGAGTTCAGTTGGCCAACAAATTCACTTACCCTAGACATGAAACAAGTATACTGCATGGACATTGGGCAAGGACAAGACTGTGACTGAGCTGTGGTGCCTTCTTAGTGAAATAGCTTGCGGACACTCGTCGCTCCTCTACTCACCAATTCTTTTGCCAAAGGCTCCACCCTATATTCAACGTCTGTGTTTTGTACGATTGAAATTTGTCGCATCGCAAATTAGAATTCATTAGAGGTATGAAGAAAACCTGAAGGACGTTGGGGCCATTGGGCCTTAGAGGAGGAGACTGAGAGGTGATCTTAGAGTGATACAGAAGACAGGTTTAGATAAGATAAAACTGGAAAATTACTTGAAACTGCAGAGCTGGAAGAAGAGAGCACAAGTTCAAACCAGTAAGTGGTAAATATTGAACTGATAGCAGCAAAGTTTGCAGAGAATGATTACGATGTGGAGGCTCTCTCCAGGAGAAGACCAGAGGAAATCTCCCTGGGATCATTTAAGAAACAATGGAATGCCACAACTAAGGAACTGTAGGAGCCTTAAGGATGGATGAATAAAATAAGATCTTCCTCATATGTATATATCTGCACACAACCTAAAAATAAAATGCTACAGTGCCAATTCAGGAAAAGCTTGGATTTATAATGTGCCTTTTACATGCTCAGGACTTCCTAAGGGGCTACACGGCCAATGAATAGCTTTTGAAGTGTAGTCACTATTATAATGGAGGCAAGCATGCACAGCAAGCTCCCACAAATAATAATTAGGTCAAGGATGAAGTAAGTGTTGGTCAGGATGCTGAGAGGACTCACCTTCACGTTTATGTTTCGGCCTTGGGATGTTTATATCCGCCTGAGAGGGCAGACAGGATCTTGATTCAATGTCTCATCTGAAGATGACGCCTCCAACAGTGCAGCACTCCCTCATTGCAGCGCTGGAGTGTAATGAAGGTGGGATAAATCAAAGAGCAGCGGTCTGTCATCACCAAGCTTAATTCATAAAAGATTGTAGATTGTAGGAGGAAAAGAAGGTTGAGGGAATGCCAAAAGTTTTTAAGGCCTGGGGACACAATGTGTTTGAACAGGGGACAGTGCGAGAAATCTTAATTTGAAGAAATAGACCATAAGACCAGAAGGCATAGGAGCAGAAATTAGGCCATTCGGCCCATCGAGTCTGCTCCGCCATCAATCATGGCTGATACGTTTCTCAACCCCATTCTCCCGCCTTCTCCCCGTAACCTTTGATCCCCTTACCAATCTGGAACCTATCTATCTCCATCTTAAATACACTCAATGACCTGGCCTCCACAGCCTTTTGTGGCAATGAATTCCATAGATTCACCACTCTCTGGCTAAAGAAGTTTCTCCTCATCTCTGTTCTAAAAGGTCTTCCCTTTACTCTGAGGCTGTGCCCTCGGGCCCTAGTCTCCCCTACTAATGGAAACATCTTTCCCACGTCCACTCTATCCAGGCCTTTCAGTATTCTGTAAGTTTCAATCAGATCCCCCTCATCCTTCTAAACTCCATCGAATATAGACCCAGAGTCCTCAAACGTTCCTCATATGTTAAGCCTTTCATTCCTGGGATCATTCTCGTGAACCTCCTCTGGACCCTCTCCAGGGCCAGAACATCCTTCCTGAGATACGGGGCCCAAAATTGCTCACAATATTCTAAATGTGGTCTGACCAGAGCCTTATAAAGCCTCATCAGCACATCCCTGCTTTTATATTCTAGTCCTCTCGAAATAAATGCCAACATTGCATTTGCCTTCCTAACTACCGCGTCAACCTGCAAGTTAACCTTAAGAGAATCCTGGACTAGGACTCCCAAGTCCCTTTGCGCTCCAGATTTCTGAATTCTCTCCCCATTTAGAAAATAGTCTGTGCCTCTATTCTTCCTACCAAAGTGCATGACCTCACACTTCCCCACGTTGTATTCTATCTGCCACTTCTTTGCCCATTCTCCTAACCTGTCCAAACCCTTCTGCAGCCTCCCCGCCTCCTCAATACTACCTGTCCCTCCACCTATCTTTGTATCATCTGCAAACTTAGCCAGGATGCCCTCAGTTTCTTCATCTAGGTCATTAATGTATAAAGTGAAAAGTTGTGGTCCCAACACTGACCCCTGCGGAACTCCACTAGTCATCGGCCACCATCCTGAGAAGGACCCCCTTATCCCCACTCTCTGCCTCCTGCCAGACAGCCAATCTTCTATCCATGCTAGTACCTTGCCTCTAACACCATGGGCTCTTATCTTTCTGAGCAGCCTCCTGTGCGGCACCTTGTCAAAGGCCTTCTGGAAGTCCAAGTAGATAACATCCATTGGCTCTCCTTTGTCTGACCTACTCGTTACCTCCTCAAAGAATTCTAACAGATTTGTCAGGCATGACCTCCCCTTGATGAAACCATGCTGACTTTGCCCGATTTTACCATGCACTTCCAAGTATTCTGAAATCTCATCCTTAATAATGGACTCTAAAATTTTACCAACGACTGAGGTCAGGCTAATCGGCCTGTAATTTCCCGTCTTTTGCCTCATTCCCTTCTTAAACAGGGGGGTTACATTAGCGATTTTCCAGTCCTCTGGGACCCTCCCTGACTCCAGTGATTCCTGAAAGATCACCACTAACGCCTCCACTATTTCTTCAGCTATCTCCTTCAGAACTCTGGGGTGTAATCCATCTGGTCCAGGTGATTTATCCACCTTCAGACCTTTCAGTTTTCCTAGCACCTTCTCCTTGGTAATGGCCACCATACTCACCTCTGACCCCCGACTCTCTTGAACTTTGGGGATGTCACTCGTGTCTTCCACTGTGAAGACTGACGCAAAGTATCTATTCAGTTCCTCCATCATTTCTTTGTTCCCCACTACTACTTCTCCAGCGTCATTTTCCAGCGGCCCAATGTCCACTTTTGCCTCTCTCTTACCCTTTATATATCTAAAATAGTTGACACAGTGCTTCCAGAATGATACTGGACTCCGAGGGTTAAGTTTTGAGGTGGGATTACACAGGTTTTGCTGGAATTTAGAAGGTTGACGCATAATTTGATCAAACTTTTCAAGATATGAGGGGGAACTAAGGTAGGAAGAGGGAAACTATTTTCGCTGGTTGGGGAGACTAAGACTAAGGGCATCATCTAAAAGCTAGAGGCAGGTCTTTGGGCAGTGAAGTTAGGAAACACTTCTCCACGTAAATGTGAAGGGTAGTAGGAATTTGAAATTCTCATCCACAAACGGTAGCTGATGTTAGGTCAATTGTTAATATTAAAACTGAGATTGATAGACTTTTGTTAATCAAAGATCTTCAGGGGTATATGTGGAAACATATGGGCCAGAATCTTAAGCTTCCCCACCCCCTTGACGGGTTTTTAGGAGGAGCGGGAGCGCGACTTTGCAGGGACGGAATCCCCTCCGGGTTTCCTGACCTGACCTCGCAGTGATTTTACACCGGGGAGGGCAAGGCCTCGGACAGGAAGCCCATCCTTGCCCCAGCTGAGGCCCCTAAGTAGCCGATTAATGGCCACTTAAGGGCCATTACCCGCCCAGTCTTAATTTTTAGGCTGACAGGCGCATTGAAACTCCATGGGCAGAATTTTCCCGTCGGCGATTTGGGGGCGGGTCCCGCTCACCGACAGGAAAATGGCACGGGATGATGTTGGGAGGAACCCCCGACGTCACCCTGGTCCCTTTAAATCTTCAGGAAGGCGGGCGGACAGCGAAATCAGCTGCCTGCCCACCGACCTGTCAATGGCCAATTGAGGCCATTGACAGAGTAATTAAGATAATTAAAGACCTGCCCGTCCAACCTTAAGGCTGGTGGGCAGACCAGGAGCCCCATCTCGTGTGACATTGCTGCATGAGGGGGACATGTTAATAATTTTTATATTTTTATATTTTTCAAGTTTTTTAGACTGTCAACACGCTCCCTGAGACAGCACTTAGTCTCAGGGAGCAGTACGCACTCTGACAGAGGGGGAATCCCTCCCCCCCCAACACAGGAAGCTCATAGCGTTTCCCGTCGGGCAGCCCACTGGGTGGGCCTTAATTGGCCCGTCCGCTCAAAATGGCGGCGGGCCCCGTTTCAGTGGTAGAGTTCAGCTACCCGCTCGCCGCCGAGCCGGTGGGGCCCACACGCCATCCGAGGGAAACATTTTGGCCCGTGGGGGACGCCTGGAAATAAGGAAAGTTAGATCCCAGCGGCAAGTGGGGTAGCGGGGTGCTGGGGGTTGGAGGGGCACCTCCATCAGAAGCCCCCTTCTGACAGGGGTGGGGGTGGGGTGCTCTCCCTTAAGGCCCGGTGACCTCTGGACCTCCCTCTCAAGCCTTCCCTACCCTCCCCGCCCTGGGACCCCTGACACTTCCCTGGGTCTCCGTTTCCCAGGGTTTAGGGCGGAATTTTCCGTGCCCGTTGGTGGTCGGGCGCGTTTGGCGGCGTGAGTGGACAACACGACGGGAAAACCAACAATCGGCTTCACGACGCCGTGAAACCAGTTTGCAATTGTCCGCTCCGCCCGTCAATGGCGGCCTGCATTCCCCACCGGACGTCAGGAACCTCGTTGTGAAACGTCTGCATGTCATTATAAACCCAGACAATAAATGCTCCTTTGAGCATAAAATGGCTGCGGGGCAGCCGGGGTCGATGAGAATGTGCTCCCCACCGACCCTTCGAGCGTCCTAAAAGCCCAGGCCGTGGATTTAGGTCACAAATCAGGCATGAGGTCATTGAATAGTGGTTCGGGCCTGGAATGCACTGCCTGGAAGTGTGGTGGAGGCAGGTTCAATGCGGAGCATTCAAGACAACATCAGCTGATTGTTTGAACAGAAACAATGTGCCAGGGTAGGGGGAAAAGGCAGGGCCAATGGCGCTGGATCATCATGCCCATTCGGAGAGCCGGTACAGGCCTGATGGGCCGAATGGCCTCCTTCCGTGCCTTTGAGATTCTGGGCAGAACAGGCTGGAGGGGCTGAGTGGCCTCCTCTGCTTCAGCGTGTCTGCGTGTTTTTGGAAGAAACAATTTCTTGCCTGTCTCTCGAGATGTGATCGACTCACTGGATGCTGCTTAACCACCTGTGTCAGACATGAGCTTGGCTTTTCAATCATGCAGGCCTCATTTAAACCTCACCAATGGAACACAAGCCCCAGAGACAGTGGGAAAAAACAATTAAAAGACGCCGTTTGGAGAGAACTGTGATAGCTATGCGTGGAACGAAGCATAAATTCTCACTCCAAGAGACAGTAGCAGGAACCTCCCTCAAGTATAGCAGTCAAGGAATCTAAATCACACTTTATTGTGCTAACAGGTCTAGACTGATTAGATTCGAGCCTTGGAGACCCTGCAGTTCCTTCCCTACCTCAGTTATGAACAACTTTAGACATGACCTGTCTAATCTCAAAAGCTCTTAATTGGTTGTTTTTCCTTGTTAATGGGTCTTATTATATCTAGAAGATTAGTCACATTCTTACAAATGCTGTTGCAGCCCCTAAACCATTAATCACCAGCACAACAATTCAAGTTACAGTTGTGATGCAGCAGTGATTAAAAGTTCAGCACTTACTAACACCATCCCTCCATTTACTCAGTCACAGGCTGCTATACGGTGACAGCGCAGAGATGATAAATACTGAATGCGTAACATAATGAGTGGAGATCTTCTTAAAGCCAGGGCTGTGCATCAATATCAATTGCATCAACACAGCCAGCTCTCCTTGATTTTACACCACATATTCTCCTCGTGTTGAGTGGAACTTCGGGAACCAGCGTGCGCTTTTCGATCCCGGCTAAGTGTGTAGGTGTTGGCCGTGGCTCTCCGGGCAACGCTCTCGCCATGGAGTCAGGAAGCCATGGGTTCAAGCCCCATTCCAGAAACCTCAGCGCCAACTCTAGGCTGACGCTCCCAGTGCAGTGCTGAGGGAGTGCTGTACTGTTGGAGACGAGACGTGAAACCATCATGTGCTTAGCTAGCTTCACCGTGAATTCATCAAAGCTTTCTGCTCAACTACTTCCTGTTGTAACATGTTCCATTCCAGCTATTCACTGGGAAAAGAAGTTTCTTCTGAATTTGATTTACTTGGCGACTATTGTATATTTATGTCCCCTAGTTTTGGACTCCCATGAATGGAAATATCTTCTCTACATCTACCCTATCAAGCCCTTCCATCATCTTAAGGACCTGTATCAGGCCACCCCTCAGTCCTCTCTTTTCTTGAGAAAAGAGCCCTATCTGATCTCTCAATTGGATGTAAAAGCTTCCTCAGTCCCACAAAGAGAAGTGGGGAGTTCTCTTAGTGTCCTTGCCAGCATTGATCCCTTAACCAATACCTTGAAACAGACGACCTGATCATTTGTCTGTGGAATCTTGCTGTGCACAAATTGGATGCTGCGCTCCCACTACACGTACTTCATCCTGAAGCGTAATAAGTTATTTTTGACCCTCCTTAAAGATCAGCTTGGCTCCTTTAGTAGCACTCCTCACTAAAGATATCGGAGCTACCCACAGGTGTCTAACGGTAGGCCAGCCATCTAGTCCACCTCAGAGGCAATGGTTGTGTCACTGGCTGACACCCTTTCTATGAGGTCAGTTAGTCCATTCCAAGGTGAAAAAATGATCGAGTTTCTGGGAATGAGTAATTCAAAGTAAACCACTCCTGTGAAGAACAGCAAAATAAAATTCAAGACGTTCTCTTTGTTTCTCCTTAATTTACATTTTTTTTCACAACATTTCAGTACGTTTGGAGAGAGATATTGGTAAAGGTTGGCTCCTTAATCTCGAGGCGTGTTCTTATCTTTCCAACCAACAGACCGATTTACAGAGGCGTAATGATGAATATAAATAGAGCAGAGTGTTCGCTGGATTAGGCAGATGGACAATTTAAACATTCATCCAAAAAAATGATAGATTCGACGCAAGGACTTTCAAAGTGTTTGGGGGGGTTATTTAAAATGAATGACCCGAGATGGGGATGACACATTTATTAACGTCATAGGGCCATCTTTTCAAAATAACCGGAGGACATGGTTCCTCGAACTGGATTGATTAGTTTAGGCCTCCTCATTGCTGAATATGTAGTTGCCAGGGCAACATTTTGGCGTGTTAAGTAAGAACACACTGGAGCCTAAATTAGGAGCTTGCTCTACTATTGCGTAATGCAGAAACAGGCCATTCGGCCTCACGTTGGTTTTTATGTTCCGCTCAAGCCCTCGCTTCTGCCGCAACTCTTCATCTCACCCTATCAATATATTCTACTAGCCCCTTCTCCATCGTGTACGCGTCTAGCTTCCCCACGGATTCGTCCTCACTTTCAGCTCAACTACTTGCTGTGGAAGCACATCCCATTCTAACCCCTCACAGCGTAAAGGAGTTTCAGCTGAATTACCCATTAGATTGATTTGTGATCATTGTATAAGGCCCCTAGTTTTGGTCTCCCACACAAATGGATGAACGCACTCCCACCCCCCCCACCCTTCATCTCACTCAATGAATGTGTCCTTCCATTCTTTGCTCCCTCTTGTTTATCTAGCGTTCCCTTAAATGCATCTGGTCTGGAACTCTCTGCCTCAAAGCAGAAACCCTCATTATATTGAAAAAGTACTTAAAATGCACTTGAAGAGCATATGCGTAAGCTACAGGGCTATGGCACAAGAGGTGGGAAAATGGGATTCCGCTCGGATGGCTCCCTGTTGGCCGGCACAGACACAATGGGCCAAATGTGAGGAAAATTTTCATCGATGCTGTTCACTTCAATGACTCCTGTGGTAGCACAGGCGACATTCTCACCACCTCCTGGGCAAAGAAGTT
Organism: Cetorhinus maximus; assembly: GCF_964194155.1. NCBI lineage: Eukaryota > Metazoa > Chordata > Chondrichthyes > Lamniformes > Cetorhinidae > Cetorhinus > Cetorhinus maximus. The sequence continues at coordinate 6,685,456 of NC_135884.1, read as the reverse complement.
TCTCCGGAATTTTTTTAAATTGGGTTTATTAGCTTATTAGATTTATGGCCACTAGTTTTGGGCTCCCCGACAAGTGGAAATGTCTTCTCTAGGGCTCCCCTATTGAACCCCCTTCATAAACCTAAAGACCTCGATCAGGTCACCTCTGCCTTCTCTGTAGGTAAATCCTCAAGTTACCTAAATATAAAGCAGGTTGTTAAGAATGGTGGCTATCGGTTGTGAGTGAGTGAAGAAGGGATACATCCCGATTAGTAACCAGAAGCAAACTCTTCAAGCAAAGCGTAATAGGCTGTTCGGAACAAGAAAGGTGTCAATAAAAGCAAAAATACTGCGGACGCTGGAAATCTGAAATAAAAACAGAAAATGCTGGAAAAACTCAGCAGGTCTGTGGAGAGAGAAACAGAGTTAATGTTTTGAGTCCGAATGGCTCTTCTTCAGAGCTGAAGAGAAGTAGAAAGAGATGGAATTTATACTGTTTTAAGGGGGAGGCGGAGCAGGTAAAATAGGATGGAAGGTCAGCGATGGGTGGGGGGCGGGCTAAAGAGAGATCGACGAAGATGTCATGGACAAAAGGACAAAGGGAGTGTTAATGGTAGTGGTTAGTAGTTGATAGTGGCGTAAAGGTAAGAAAGCAGAATGTGTGAATAGCAGAATAAAGGGCAGCACTCGGTGAAAGAGCAACATGGAAACAAGTGACAAATGACCCTTTTGGGGGTGGGGTGGGGGGAGAGGGCAATGGTTGAGGAAAAAGGATGGAAAAAGAGATAAAAAAGGGATTAAAATGGATTTTAAAAATGCACAAATGAATAAGAATAAAAATAAGTAAGTAAAAAATTTAAAAAGTGATTTAAAAAGGGGTGAGGATGGAGGAGAGAGTTCATGATCTGAAGTTGTTGAACTCAATATTAAGTCCGGAAGGCTGTAAAGTGCCTAGTCAGAAGATGAGGTGCTGTTCCTCCAGTTTGCACTGAGCTTCACTGGAACAATGCAGCAGGCCAAGGACAGACATGTGGGCATGAGAGCAGGGTGGAGTGTTGAAATGGCAAGCGACAGGGAGGTCTGGGTCATGCTTGCGGACAGACCGAAGGTGTTCTGCAAAGTGGTCACCCAGTCTGCGTTTGGTCTCTCCAATGTAGAGGAGACCGCATTGGGAGCAGCGAACGCAGTAGACATGCAGTAGAAAGATGCCGACACAGATCTGGAGGGGACCACAAAACAGTGTTGGATGCGAAACTGGAGAGGCAAAAATGGCTAATTCAAACTGAGGCCTAATCAATAATTTATAAAAGTTCAGCGTAACTTCCTTGCTTTTGTACTCCACGCCCCTGAAACGATCCCATTTTTTTCTATTCAAAATGATTTATTGACGTGTTCTGCTACCTTCAAGGATTTCTGACTTCCGCTTAGTTCCCCCAATGGCACAGTTGACAGTAAAGTTCAGCAAAAAGTCAAAAGAATTGAGATTACACAATAATCCTTATTTAAAAGAATTATAAAGATCCCCTTCTCAATAGTCCTTGTCCCATCTGTTTTTCATAGTCATCTTCAGCTGAGATGTGTGACCATAGCCTCATCCATCTGGCAGGTGAATGTCACTATTTTGACGAGCAGGAAGTTTTCGCTGTGTTCTAACATTTGCCCCAACACAAAAAAACGTCTGGGATATTTGTTGCCAATGATTGCAGGTTATTAAACAAAGACTTGCATTTATATAGCACCTTTCACGACCACAGGACATCCCAAAGTGCATTGCAACCTATGAAGTAGTTCTGAAGTGTAGCCACTGTTGTCAAGTAGGAAACGCAGCAGCTAATTTGCACACAGCAAGCTCCCACATACAGTGATGATGGCCAAATAACCTTTCTTACAAGGCGGGGTCATCCCAGCATTGTTCTAACTGTGAAGTGGGTGTGAAAAACGACTCTTTACCCGCCAGTCGCAATGGCAGGTTTTCACACCATATTGTCCACAGAAAACATGCCATCTCACTGGTGGGCGGCCTCTAAATCGCCCACCGTGCCATTACCTCACCATTACTCCGGGTGCCATTTCTAAACTGCAGCCGTGCACACAGTTCTCAATCTTTGCAGCCCAGGACTGCTCCAGTGAAGACATGGCCCTGAAGGCCAAGACGACTCATCATTGGAATGCCTTTCAAAGGCCCACCATGATGTCCTTCAGCCCCCAGTCTGGCCGCAGGAGGTGCAGCAATCGCACCACTCCGGCTTGGGTGGTGGTGGCAGTGGTGGTCAGTGCCAACACTGCACAGAAGAGGTTGGCCATCCAGTGCAGAAAGAGGATGAATGATCTCACCCATGTCACCAGGGTAGGGGAACCATCTCATCACTCTAAACTCACACACTCACAAGCCCATCACACATTCATTGGCATCTCACTCACTACCAGCTCAAGGAACATCACCACTCACTCTCACACACACACCCTCACATGTCCATCTGGCCTCATCTCTCCTGGAGACTGCCTCCTCAGTCCTCACCATCTTGAGGCCACTTGCCCAGATCAACATGTGCCCTCAAACACACCCTGGGATACCCTCCTTCCCCAGTAATGCCCTCACCCTGCAGCCATTGAAGAGCTCCTCCGGCCTTACGGCTGGTCTGGTAGGTAGAGACCTGCCCGTGAGCCCCCTAAAAGTGATGCGGTGCTGTCAGTAAAGCCTGGCGCTGACGACCATGGGCACAAACAAACCTCGAAGTCCTGAACGAAGTGCAACTCGCCAAGTGCACGTCGCTTATATACAGTCATGCCCGGAGGATCCAGCATGGAGGGGGGTGATTCTGGTGGGCAGGGCTTATAATGAGATGCTAAAGCATTGAAATTAGGTTCCCGATGTGTGGTGGTGGGAAACGTGGCCCCGCCATTGAGGGGTGGAACGGACAATCGTAAACTGGTTTCATGACAACGTAAAACCAATTTTTGGACTTCTTGCCATATTGCTCTCTCACACCGCCTAACACCCCCGTGGCCAAGGGGAGCTGAAAATTTGATCGTAGTGTTGACTGAGGGGCAAGTGATAGCCAGGATACCAGGAGTGACTTCCCAGCTCTTCTTTCAAATCGTGTATGAGATTTTTCACATCTTCCTGAGTCAGCAGGTCAACCTGGCTCATTTAATATTATTTCATGGGCGCAAGCATTGCTGGAAAAGCCCCAGCATTTGTTGTCCATCCCAAATTGCTGCCACCTTCTTGAACCGCTGCAGTCCATGTTTTTTTTAATTCATTCACGGGATGTGGGCTTCGCTGGCTGGGCCAGCATTTATTGCCCATCCCTTGAGAAGGTGGTGGTGAGCTGCCTCCTTGAACCGCTGCAGTCCATGTGGTGTAGGTACACCCACAGTGCTGTTAGGGAGGGAGTTCCAGGGTTTTGACCCAGCGACAGTGAAGGAACGGCGATATATTTCCAAGTCAGGATGGTGAGCCACTTGGAGAGGAATTCCAGGTGGTGATGTTCCCATCTGTCTACTGCCCTTGTCCTTCTAGATGGTAATGGTCGTGGGTTTGGGAGGTGCTGTTGAAGGAGCCTTTGTGAATTCCTGCAGTGCATCTTGTAGATGGTACACACTGCTGCTACTGTGCGTCTGCTGCAGGGAGTGAATGTTTGTGGATGGGGTGCCAATCAAGTGGGCTGCTTTGTCCTGGATGGTGTCAAACTTCTTGAGTGTTGTGGGAGCTGCACTCATCCAGGCAATTGGTGAGTATTCCATCACACTCCTGACTTGTGCCTTGTAGATGGTGGACAGGCTTGGGGGAGTCAGGAGGTCAGTTACTCGTCGCAGGATTACTAGCCTCTGAACTTCTCTTGTAGCCACAGTATTTATATGGCTAGTCTAATTCAGTTTCTGGTCAATGGTAACCCCCAGGATGTTAGTGGGGGATTCAGTGATGATAATGCCATTGAATGTCAAGAGATGATGGTTGGATTTTCTCTTGTTGGAGATGTTCATTGCCTGACACTTGTGAGGTGCGAATGTTACTTGCCACTTGTCAGCCCAAGCCTGGATATTGTCCAGGTCTTGCTGTTTTTGGACATAGACTGCTTCAGTATCTGAGGAGTTGCGAATGGTGCTGAACATTGTGCAATCATCAGCGAATATCCCCACTTCTGACCTTATGATGGAGGGAAGGTCATTGATGAAGCAGCTGAAGATGGTTGGGCCTAGGGCACTACCCTGAGGAACTCCTGCAGTGATGTCCTGGAGCTGAGATGACTGACCTCCAACAACCACAACAACTTCCTTTGTGCTACGTATGACTCCAACCAGTGGAGAGTTATCCCCTTGATTTCCATTGACTCAGTTTTGCTAGGGCTTCTTGATGCCACACTCGGTCAAATGCTGCCTTCACTCTAACCTCACCTCAGGAGTTCAGCTCTTTGTCCATGTTTGAACCAAGGCTGTAATGAGGTCAGGAGCTGAGTGGCCCTGGCAGAACCCTAGTGGGTCTCAGTGAGCAGGTTATTGCTGAGCAAGTGCCACTTGATAGGACTGTTAATGACCCCTTCCATTACTTTACTGATGATCGAGGGTAGACTGGCAGGGCGGTAATTGGCCGGGTTGGATTTGTCCTGCTTTTTGTGTACAGGACATACCTGGGCAATTTTCCACATAGCTGGGTAGATGCCAGTGTTGTAGCTGTACCGGAACAGCTTGGCTAGGGATGTGGCAAGTGCTGGAGCACAAGTCTTCAGTACCATTGCTGGAATATTGTCAGGACCTGCAGCCTTTGTAGTATCCAGTGCCTTCAGCTGTTTCTTGACATCACATGGAGTGAATTGAATTGGATGAAGACTGGTATCTGTGATTTTGGGGCCCTCCAGAGGAGGCTGAGATGGATTATCCACTCAGCACTTCTGTCTGAAGATTGTAGCAAATGCTTCAGCCTTATCTTTTGCACTGATGGGGATATTTGTGAACGCTTCTCCTCAAGTGAGTTGTTTAATTGTCCACCACCATTCATGATTGGATGTGGCAGGCTGCAGAGCTTAGATCTGATCCGTTGGTTGTGGGATCGCTTAGATGTGCCTAACATTTACTGCTAATGCTGCTTAGCATGCAAGTAGTCCTGTGTTATAGCTTCACCAGGTTGACACCTCATTTTTTGGTATGCCTGGTACTGCTCCTGGCATTCCCTCCTGTACTCTTCATTGAACCAGGGTTGATCCCCTGGCTTGGTGGTAATGGTAGAGTGGGGGATATGCCGGGCCATGAGGTTACAGATTGTGTTTGAGTACAATTCTGCTGCTGCTGATGGCCCACAGCGCCTCATGGTTGCCCAGCCCTGAGTTGCTAGATCTATTCAAAATGCATCCCATTTAGCATGGCGGTCATGCCACACAACACAATGGAGGGTATCCTCAATGTGAAGCGGTGATTTCGTCTCCACACTGACTGTGCGGTGGTCACTCCTACCGATACTGTCATGGACAGATGCATCTGCGGCAGGCAGGTTGCTGAGGATGAGGTCAAGTATGTTTTGCCCTAGTTTGTTCCCTCACCACCTGCCGCAGACCCAGTGTAACAGCTGTGTTCCTTTAGGACTCTGCCAGCTCGGTCAGTAGTGGAGCTACTGAGCCACTCCTGGCGATGGACATTGAAGTCACCCAACCAGAGTACATTCTGCACCCTTGCTACCCTCAGTGATTCCTCCAAGTGATGTTCAACATGCAGGAGCACTGACTCATCAGCTGAGGGAGGGTGGTATGTTGTAATCAGCAGGAGGTTTCCTTGCCCATGTTTAACCTGATGCCAAGAGCACCCACAGTGCTGTTAGGGAGAGTTCCAGGATCTTGACCAGGCGACAGTGAAGGAATGACGATATATTTCCAAGTCTGAGTAGTGTGACTTGGAGGGGAACTTGCAGGTGGTGGTGTTCCCAAGCATTTTGTTCTTGTCATTCCAGGTGGTCGAGTTTGTGGGTGTGGAAGTTGTTGTTGAAGAGCTTGCTGCAGTGCACCTTGTAGATGGTACGCACTGCTGCTACAGTGCGTCAGTGATGGGGGGGGGAGTGAATGTTTAAGGTGGTAGTTGGGGTGCCTATTAAGTGTCCTGGATGGTGTCGAGCTTCTTGAGTGTCGTTAAAACTGCAATTGTCTTGGCAAGTGGAGAATATTCCATCACATTCCCTGTCTTGTGCCTTGTAGGTGATGGACAGGCTTTGTGGCGAGGCTGGGTTGGGGAGTGTCAGGAAGTGAGTTACTCTCTGCAGAATTCCCAGCCTCTGACCTGCGCTTGTAGCCACATTATTTATATGGCTGGTCTAGTTTAGTTTCTGGTCAACGGTAATTTGCATACAAGACAGACACTGAGCCATGAATTTTCTTAACGGAGCTATGTAAATTCACCGGCTGATAAGAGCGGCAGGATCAGATTCCATGACAACCCTTCGAAAGCGAATTGTATACTTGGAAAGGAAACGTTTGCAGGGCTATGTGGAAAGAGCAGGGTGGTGGGACTAATCGGATAGCTTTTTTTTTAAAGAGCAAGCAGGGGCTGGATGGGCCGAATGGATTCCCTCTGCCCTGTAAGATTCCACAAGCACATTTCTTCTCCTTTAATTGCCCCTCGCTCAGTCTCCCTCCCTTTCCAAAGGTGGTGCATAAACATAGGAGAAACTAAAACCAGACTCTGGCTTCATTTTTTTTTTATTTAGCAAAAATGTTTAATCTTTCTTGACGCTCCTGTTTATGTACAAGTAGTAAATCTGCAGAACTTCAAAATAGGAAGGCATGATATTTACACAGCGCAACTTACACAGCCAAATTGTCACAGTCACTTCAAGTCTGAAACAATTTTATAAATTTAATCAGTAATCATAATATAGTATTAAAATCCATTTGATTGCATTTAAACCAGAAGTAGACTTTTAGTACCATTGTAATGAAATGAGTCTTACAGTTATAATTATCTATTCATACAAAACATAATATAAAGTCAGAGGCTGTCTGACCTCTATTACTCAATGCTTACACTTGAAAGAGTAAACCACATACTAAAATCTAGCTCTGTCATGCAATGGTCTCCTGGCCTTGAAGCAGGAGGCTTGAAAACAACACAACTAGGGGTATTTTGACCTTCAAAATATAGCTTTTTCTCTCTCTTTCCTTTCCTCCACTCTCCCACTTTCTCCCCAATTCAGTCTTGCACCAGTCAATCCTAGGAAAGGAAGGCTATGGGCTAACCAATTGCCCAAGCCATCGCTGCCCGTCTTTCATTATTCACTCACAGAAGGAAAGAAAATCAATGTTGCTGTCAATTCAATGGTTTTGGATATTGCCATTATAATGAGGCTAGCCATAGAAAAGATGCTCCCACGGATGAGTCCCAGCAATGGGGGTTGAGTAAATGGTTTCTGTTTTGACCCCTAGCCCACTCTCTACTCACTGCCACTTTGCCTCTATAGATCCTACCTCAGAACAGTGGACACTTGGGAGCTACTCCCTTCTCGGCCATCACTCGCACTATTGAAGAGAAGACATGACTCGGGCGGTGGGCAAGTGTCCAGGAAGTAGCAAGTACAGAAGGCACATTAACCCAGTGGAGAACTGTCACTCCTCAGAAACAGATGGGGTGGTGGCACCATTCAGTTCCCAAAGTGCCAGCCATTTAGATAACATAGGGAGGAGATTCACACGCTGGAGATATGAAGCTAGGGTACTTAGAGAAGTATTTTGATAAACCTGAATTTTAGCAGTGTTCAAAGGAAAGAATCAGATTAAAAATCAAAGGGCCTTTATTTCACACAACGAGCCCAATAAAGGCCATGATTTTGAATGATGAGTCCTATGCTTGAGGTGGTACAAAGAACTTAGGCCCAGCCCTCTACACCCTTAACTCAAAACTCGCCGTACAAGGTGTTACTGCCTAAGAAACCTTTCCCAGTTGGCAACTTATTGAGATCCCTAGCGTTGCCTAAAGTGGCTGAGATTACCCTTCAGGTTAAGTGCTAACCACCATTTTACATTACTGGGGAAAAGTTCTGTGCAGCTGTAAATTTCAAGATTTGAGGCGGCCCCACGTTTGCTACTGATCCAAAGGCTTCGTTAGGCCTCATGAAGTTTTGGAGGTTTTTACTCACAAAACCCTTCATACACCAGTAAACCAAATCAGGGGCCCGTTCTCTGCAAACAAAAGGAATATCTTCAAGCCTTGCACTTTTTTTTGAATTACCTGGGGACTTTTGGGAGCCTTTAGTTCCCTGCTGCTTTCTCCATGGCAACGCCTCGCCAAGTTGACTAGCCTACCAATCAGCACCTTTATCTCTCCTGTGGTTATAAATTACTGTGAGCATTTGAAATTTGGCATTCTTGCGTTTGTCCTGGTGAGTGCAAGATGAAAAACTTCGGCAACATGGCTCTCTTTTCAGCAATGTTGACAATATCCACAAGCCAAGGTGGCAGAGAGAAGCCCATGAGCTACCGGGGATAATCACACAGAAAGGGAGGAAACTCCTACAGACCAAGGGGAAAGGATTAACTCTAAAATGACGGCTCATAAATTTAATTCAATCATACATTATTCAGAACTGTCTTGGAAAAACTGAAGTGTGCAACACTGCCAGTTTTTATTAATAATTAAAAACACGTTTTGTTGCTTTCTTGTTGCTTGATAAGCCATCATTGTGAGAAAAAGTTAGCTATTGGAGAAGTTCATTGGGATTGTCCAACCTGCTACAATCTAAGCCCTTCATTTTGTAACTCAGTAGACTGAAGAACGAAGGGTGCTGGCCACTTTCAACTGGGAAGCCCAGTCACCGTGGAGTCCACCAGCAAGCGGGCAAGAAAATGGTTAATGCTTTGGGCTAAACTTTGCCAGAACTTGCGTGTTTGGAATTGGGGAATTCCGGCTGTCTCAAAAATTACTCTGCTCTTTTCAGTGGTGGGGCAGCTTCAGGAATGATTCTTTTTCTAAAAAAATAAAGAGTTGCACTTAGCAAAGCTTGTGTGATGTGAATGGTCAGTCCAATTTATCCCCCCCAATTTCAACAAGGGCTTTGTTCTAAACTGTTGTACTCATAAGAGGCATTAAATGCACCACCTTCCCAGCAATCAGCACTGAGCATGTAGAAGAGAGTTAGGTCCAAATTAAAGCTGCTTCTGCTGTTCCCCAATATGTCTCAGGCTCATCCCTCAGAAGAACACCCTGTGCAATGACTTTCCGCTTTCATACTCCTGAGTGCTTCTCAATTTCAGCACCAAACTATAGAGCAACATCTCGCTTGATTCAAAACAGCCAGTTGATTGGTGAGACTCTCATCCCATTGGCCTAGATTTGAACTCAAGACCTGAATGCAACCCAGTGCCTGAAGAACAGGGACCCTTTATACTTATGAAAAGGTGGGTTTGCACCAAGAAGGGAATGGGGTGTCTGTTGTGTTGAAAGAATTGATTTGACCGTACAACGCCCACAGCACACAGCCAAACACTGGCATGGGGTACAGTCACCATAGTGAGAATTGTGGCTCATGTATGAATACCTTCGGCAACTCTTCCACTCGCCAATCCCGGTCCAACCCAAATGTGCCAATTACAAGTCAAAAGGTTGTAGGTTCAAGCCCACCCCAAGGCTTGAGCACATGATCTAGGCTTGTGCATCAGTGCTACAGTCAGAGAGAGAGGTACTGATGGGATGAAATGTTAAACCAATGCCCTGGCTGTTTAGTTGGACATATAAGCTTCCAATGGTACTACGTGCTAGCTGATATTCCAGTTAACCAACACTTCTCAAAAGAGATTATCTGGTCATTTACCTCATTGGGATTTGTGGGAGCTTGCTGTGCACAAACTGGCTGCCAGGTTTGCTTACAACACAATGGTGACCACACTTCAAAAGTAATTAATTGGCTGTGAGTGCTTTAGAAATTGCAAGGTCTTTTTTTTTCTGATCCTCAAAGGCTATAATCTGAATGGAGGTTGAAGAAAGGAGAATGTTGTGAGGGACCCCTCAAACTGCCAAATCATTTATTAGTTGGTTAGGAGGTGTGACATAGCTCAGTGGTGACTGAACTGACTGACACAGAACACAGTCCTGGTCCACAGTGCATTTGTTAACTTAACGAGCTTGGAACCAGAATGAGAACAGAATTGTCACATCTCATTAATGCAACAATCATTACAGGAATTGTGACCTTTCCCTTTGAATTGGCTTCAATTTAAAACTCTTCATATGTGTAATGGCCTCAATCTTCAGAAACCCTCATCATTGGCTCAGGTTCGCAACACATTAAATGGGGCACAAATTTGGCAAATAGCGCTTACTATCTGGGAAGATCGGTGGTGGTGGTGGGGTTGGGCAAGGGGTGGGGGGGAGGAGGTGAAGAGGAACATTTAAAGGTGCCAATTTTGTACCCCTCATCTCAACCTTCATTAAAACGAGCTGCTGGTTCCTCCTATATTAAAGTAAAGAATTGGTGGAAGTACACAGGAGGGAAGCATCATTTGTAGAAGAGTCTCTATCCAATATACCAACCGATAACATTTGTCCTTTATCGATCCTGACTGAACTGCCATATCTCTGGCATTTCCTAGTTGTATTTTAGGTTCTCACTTCCTTTGCCTCCACATCCTTTAAGTACATGTGGTCAGTTCACGGTGGGGGTGGGGATGAGGGAAGCAAAGAAACGAAACTCTGTGCATTGGGTGGAGGATGGGTTGCTGAAAGTGTATATGTGGTCCCTCATTGGGAGTGGAGCAGGCTTTGTGATATGTGCCTTTGGAATAACCGAACCAACGCCAGGTCTGGCTCAATTACACTCCAGATGACCTCCTCCAACCCCATGCTGTTCTACAAAGAACGTAGAATGTCCCAATCACACAAGCTCCCCAGCTGATAGAAAAGTTTGGAAGAGTTATGTGCACAACACGCAGGAGGATTACCCATCAGGCTGACTCACGTAGAACAAAACTCTTGCTGCTTTCTATCTAATTTAGGCATGTGCTACAGTGGCTATGATCGTATAGTGGTTAAATTATTGGATTAGTAATCCAGAGAATAGCAAGTTCAAATCCCACTGGACTGTTTGAGAATTTGAATTCACCTGTTTTTTTTTATAACCTGGCATCAGTTTAAAGTGGCCAAGAAGCTGCTAGATTGTTGTAAAAACCTGACTGGTTCACTAATGTTCTTTCAGGGAAGGGAACCTACCATCTCTACCCAGTCTAGGTGTAGATGTGACACCAAACCCACCTCAAAATTGGTTGACTCTCAACTTTCCCATGAAGTGGCCTAGAAAGCCCTTTGGTACAAACCACTGTGTAAGAAGGCTCACCGTCTTCAGAAGGGCAACCAGGGGTTGGCAATAAAAGCCAGCCTCGCCAACAGACACCTGCATCCCCAGAATTAATTATAAAAAAAACATGAACTCAACACTTGTCTTAACGTCCAAGCACCCCTCCAATTGGATCCTTCCAGCCAAACCCATGATATCCTTATCCATCAATCGAAGGGGAGGCACAGAATTGGAGTCTTGGCCTACAAACAACCAACTCGTAGGATGAAAATTTCTCCTCCTCAGACCCAGTGCGCAGAAATTTCCTTTTCACTGTCTGACCGAGTCGGCTCTCTTCCTTCTCTCTCTCTCTCTTTGTGCTTTTAAACAAGATCCCCTTTGATATCATTGAACTGTTGTCAGGTCAGCTGGAACCTTCAAATTTGCAAACGCTACCGGGCTGTCTAAGCAAAGGATTCTGACCAAGAGAACCAAGAAGAAAAAGCAGCAAACAATTAAATGCCTCCCCAACGAGATGACAATCGGACTTCACTTTGAAATAACCTCGATTTCATCACTTGGAGCAACAAATATTTCAAAAGTTTCGCCCCTCGCAAAAGTTAAGCAATTTTTAAGAAGTGTCATGACCACTAATTCTTTAAGTCTCTCGTGTATCTTGCACTTCATTCATTATTGAGGCTGTGCAATTCCTTTGAATGGTTTTGGAGGAGGGCCAAAGAGTGATGTTTCGGTAAAGTGAACACCGTCATCAGGGGCCTCAAAATCGTGCCTATTTTCCCTGGTGTCAGTGCGAGAATTTCTAACATCGTGAGATTAAAAAAAAGTGATAGACACAGTGGGCTGGCTTTCAGCACACTTTCCCCCTCACCTTGGCCTCCGCCCAGATGATTTAGCCAATAAGAGTTAACTAATAACTTAGATGCGACACGCTCTCTTTAACAACCCATCTTGGCAGTTTAAATGCTCTAAAATGTATTTGACAAAATGAGCTTTGACATACAGCAGAAATCTCTTGCGACTCACTGGCTCGTACATGGGTGTATTGCCCATTTTCAGTCAGCACTTCTCAACTTGGAGCTAACATTAGACTTAAACACAGGGATCAGACTTTGGTTTAACATCTCATCCGAAAGACAGCACCCTCAACAATGCAGCACCCCCTCAGTTATTGCACTGAAATGTCAGCCTGGATTTTGTACTCAAGTCTCTGACAGCAAGGCTGGCTTTGGATTGTCTATGTTCACCGTACCATTGCACTGCACTGCATTCCTAAAGGGAGGCATCCACAAACTATCTGGCTACCGTGTCTCTGGTTAGGAGAACTGCTGCTTAGAGGCAGCTTATTTTATGTTGAGATTTTTCTTGATGTCGCACATACTGACGCTTCACTCTCGTGACAACACTTCCTACACATGAAGTCACCTGGGAAAGGGCTTTTACAAACTGTGCACTCCCTAAAAATACCTAGAACTAGCAGTCTGAAAGCGTAAACCCTGTAATGAGAAATGATGGAGAGAATAGTACAGATGGTTTCTTTCATCACTCATGTACCATCTAGAAGGCAATTGGCTTTGAAGGTAACCCATGGGCTATGTGATCTCCTGTAATGGTGCCAATCATCTGAGGAGGTTGGAGGGGGATTTTACAGAATATTTTACCCCTTACTGGCCCCGGGTTTCTCTCTGCTTCTCCCAAGGGATGACCTGGCCAGGGGTGGGCAGGGAATGAGTGTTTAGCAACGGTGTCCCCTTCATGATTTGGGAAGATTGGATGGACTAGCTAATCGGTACCTGCCTGCCACCTTTGTAAGGCGTAGTTAAGGAGAAGGATCCTCCCCACTAAATCCTTAAAATCCTAGAATATGGAGGGTTAAATAACAGCCCCCAATCCAAAAAAAACTATCGTTACTCTTCCCGTTACAAAAAAAAACATTTAAGGAGAATGGAAGGAAACAAAATGCCAAAAACAAAAAGTTACCTTTTAAAAAGGAGCATGTCCGACCTGACCCCTTGCCCCTCATTTTATCCTCATCACCATAGGAATGACCGCTTCCCCCAAGAAGCCATTTGATTTTCTGCACCTCCTTCGTCCCTCTTTTTCATCCCCTCCGCGAACCCCTCACACATCCTTTCAGTCGCTCCAGGATCCATAGAAAAGGAGCGATCCACGGATCAAAGTCTCGGAAAACCTCACTGCGCAAAATTTCCTCATCCTTTTCCACAGGGCCCCTTGTTCGCGTGTGGTTTGTCCCTATCTCACAGTCTCTCTCCCTCTTATCTTACCGGTTTCTTTTCAATAATCTTCTCGCCCCCTACCTTTTTTATTATTTTTAAACCTTTTATCACCATCAGTCACTAGGCATATTACATTTAAATTATAGCACAAGTTTCAACTAACAAGTATTTCACTAAAGAACATTCAAATGAAATCGATGGCACAGAACACAACCTTTTGGAAATATCATATCAAAGCTCATGGAACTCAGTTCTATATCAATCTTTTTAAAAGTGGAAACACTTCTCTTTTTTTCATTTTTTTTCTCTTCCTTTTTTTTTTAAATTGTAAATTGTGCAAATTTTAGCAGTAACACTAACTGTTAAAGAGGAGAACAGCAGTCCAGTTCAAGTCCCGGAGTCACGTCGACCCAGGGTCTCCTCTCCCCATGCCCCCGCCAACCCTCCCCCGTCCCCCCTCCCCGGTCACGTGACCCCAAACTCGCCACGCAGCCGGGGGGGTGGAATCTGCCGATAGCGGAACTCTGTGCCGCAGGCCCGCCTGGTTCCCCGATCGCTGCTGGACCCAACGTGCACACTGCTCCATTCACATTTCTTCCCTCCCCGTCCCGTTTTCCACCACCATCAACCCGCACCCCCCTACCCCACCCACCCCGCCCGCTCCCCAACCACCCCCCCCCCACCCCTCCCACCGCACGCACAGACACACTCAGGCAAGTCTTCCGGGCGCTGGATGTCAACCGAGCCTCTTCCCCCTCTCCTTCCTCCTTCATTCCTCCCCCTGGCGAGGTCTCAGCTGCTGCAGGCCATGGCGTCAATCACTTGCTCCAGCTTACTCCGCAGCCTCTGCCTTCTCGCTTGCTCGTCCTTCTCCAAAGTTGATAAGATCTAAAAAAGGAGCGGGGGAAAAAAAAATCATGAATTAGTGACCATTGATTAGCCCCGAAGAAGGGTCATACGGACTCGAAATGTTAACTCTGATTCTTCCTCCACAGAAGCTGTCAGACCTGCTGAGTTATTCCCGCACCTGCAGTATTTTGCTTTTATCATTAATTAGTACGCCTGGAGAACTGGTCTCCAATGTAGTTTTCTCTCTGTTTAAAAAGAGTAAAAGCTTTTTAGGGGAGATGGTGGTGTAGTGGCAGTGTCATTGGACTAGTAAAGCCGAAACCTAGGCTAATGCTTTAGGGACACAGATTCAAATCTCAACACATCAGCTGGTGGAATTTAAATTCAATGAATGAATTAATTTTTGGAAATCTGGAATATAAAGCTGGTCTCAGTAATGGAGATGGTCACCATGACAACTATCATCAATTCTCATCAAAACCCATTTGGTTCACTAATGTCCTTTAGGGAAGGAAATCTGCCGTCCTTACCCGGTCTGGCCTACATGTGACTCCAGACCCACAGCGATGTGGTTGACTGTCAACTGCCCTCTGAAATAGCCTATCAAGCCACTCAGTTCAAGGGGCAATTAGGGATGGGCAACAAATGCTGCCCTTGCCAGCGACACCCACATCCCATGAAAGAATAAAACCTTGCCTCAGCTGCATCTCAACGGCACTCTTGTGCCAGGAGGTGGTGGGGGTCCAGTTTCATTGCAGTGCAGCACTGAAGGAGTGCTGTACTGTCAGAGATGCCCTCTTTCAGATGAGAAATTAGACTAAGCCCCCTCCCCCCGCCCCCACCTCAGGTGAATAGAAAAGATTCTGTGTCAGTATATCGAAGAGGAAGACAGGAAACCTTCGCTGCTGACCTGGCCAACATTTACCCCTCAGTCAACATCACAGAAAGAAAGATTACCCCAGTCCTTGCTGTGCCCAATTTATTAGCTGCGTTTCCCTAAATTACAACAGTGACTACACTTCAACAAATACTTGGTTGGATGTAAAGCACTTGTGGGACATCCTGGGGCTGAGGAAAGTGTGATAGAAATGCAAATTCTTTCTCTCTGTTTACTGCCGTCAGCAGAGAGGGAGAGAGAGAAATTCACAGTGACAACGCTGAGAAAAATCAAATGGAGAACATGGCAATTTTTTAAAAAAGAATTGTTCCTGTGATGTACGCGTTGCGGGCGAATAGATTCGCATGCTGAAGCGAGGACCCCTAGCTCAGAGGTTGCAACCGGTCACCAAAGCAGCCATGAGTTTGTAACACCAGGGAATGTTTAAAATGATCTCCTGACCTCTTGTGCAAGTGATGCAGTGAGGAAATTCTCCCTCCCTCACCGCCATTCACCCAGCACCACCACCCCCGCCCCCGCCCAACAACCTCCATTCAAATCACACGTTCCAACTGGGAAACCCTGCGCAGCTCAATATTTCGCATCGTGTCGGCACAATGGGGGTTAAAGCAATTCGATGGTGGCTGGTGGGGGAGGATGTCAGTTAGACAGCTCATGGTTGTCAAGCCTGTGATCAGTCAGAGGAATGGGTGCTTCGTTAACCATTTCACTAAGCTAATCATTGCGTTTAGGACAATTAAGACTGTTTCCAGCCGTCGGTAGTTTCTATCAATATCTCCACAGGTTCTGCCTCTGATACGGAGTCCCCACACTACTGCCTCCGATTAATGACAGCCGCCGCTTACAGATTAAACTCCGCATGTGGACCTCTTTTAGTAAAGGCTGGAAATGACACAAGAAATTGCATTTATATCATGCCCTTTACTTAGTGAAACGTCCCAAGATCCTTCGCTGGAGTATGAGCAAACACAATTTGACGCTGAGCCACCTAAGGAGATATCAGGGAAGATGACAAAGGCGAGGGGCATCCTTAAAGGAGGAGAGAGAGAGAGAGAGAGAGATTGAGAGGTTTAGGGAGGCGACTGCAGGGCTTAGGACCCAGGCAGCCGAAGACACGGTCGCCAATGGCGGAGCAGTTAAAATCGGGCATGAGTAAGAGGCCAGAATTGGAGGAGCGCAGAGATCTCAGGGGGGTTACAGAGCTGGGGAGGGGGGTCAGGCTATGGAGGTGTTTAGCAAACGAGTTTTCAACTGAGGAATTGCTGAAGAGACAGCCCAGAGATGAATGTGGTGGGCAGTTCTGGAAGAGTATACTGCGCTTGGAGGGAATGTAGTGTAGAACAATATTTGGACTCTTGATCTTGATTGATCTGTTCTTGATTGGTAAGGGGATCAAAGGTTACGGGGAGAAGGCGGGAGAATGGGGTTGAGAAACTTATCAGCCATGATTGAATGGCGGAGCAGACTCGATGGGCCGATTGGCCTAATTTCTGCTCCTATGTCTTATGGTCTTATGGACTCCAAGGGCTCAATTATGAGGAGGGATTAAACACAAACTAGGGTTGTATTCCCTAGAATTTAGAAGGTGAAGCAGGTGATTTAATCCAAGATATTAAGGGGAACAGATAGTTTCTCTCATCTACCCTGTTTCTGTTGGTCAGGACGACTAGGACTAGGGGACATAGCCTAAAAATTAGAGACTGACCACTTAGGAGTGAAATTAGTAAACATTTGCACACACAAAGGGTGGTAGAAGTTTGGAACTCTGTCCCACAAATGGCAATTGATGTTGATGTGCAATCAATTGTTGATTTGAAATCTGAGATCGATAGATTTTTGTTCATCAAAGGAATTCAGGGAGATGGAGAAAAGGTGGGTATATGGAGTTAGGTCATGATCCCATTGGATGGCAGAACATGCCCAAGGGACTGAATAGCCTCCTCCTGTTCTTATGCTCCCATCACCTAGATCTTGAGGCAGGGTTAAAGCAAGCAAATATGATTCAAACGAGCCAGAAACATTCCCAGGAACTGTTATCAATCAAGGAAAAAAAAGTGGACTTGCATTCATATGGCGCCTTTCACAATCCTCAACAACGTCCCAAAGCAGACAACAAAGTACTTCTGAGGTGTAGTTTCTCCTTTGCGATGTAGTAATTTTCCAGACTAATCCGAGATGCTGCTAATTAACACGTTCATATTCTGCCTTTTCCACAAATAAACCGCCCATGAATTATTCAGCCCAATAACATTAACGAGAAGCCTTCGCCAAACCTTTTATAACGTCAGCTGATTAGCATATTTTACAATACCCATCCCGGTCCTAAATCACTCATTTTAGTCAGCTGGTCCCCTTCCTTCTGATGGCTGTTGTCAGGGAGCAATGATTCTAATCGCGCTGGAACAGACATATCTTTCAAGAACAAAAACAAAAATAAAAATACCTGGAAAAACCCAGCAGGTCTGACAGCATCTGCGGAGAGGAACACAGTTAGTGTTTCGAGTCTGCTCACGGACTCAAAACGCTAACTGTGTTCCTCTCCGCAGATGCTGTCAGACCTGCTGGGTTTTTCCAGGTATTTTTATTTTTGTTTGGGATTTCCAGCATCCGCAGTTTTTTGCTTATATCTTTCAAGAGCATGCGCCAATAAAAGTCTAAGACTATAGACTAACGCTGCACAGGTTTGTGTGTGGTTGCTGATCCCTGTCTGTTTTCGAAAGTAGCCGTCAATTTACTTATCACCTCACAAAGTAACTCCAAGGCCGCGGTTTGTTTATGTTTAGAGCGACAGGGCCCTAAAATTCCAGCCATCATATTGTCGTGTCATGTGACTGCTATAATGGTGGAACATGAACTGGGCGAGTCTTAGTCTTTCTTAGTCTAATAATTCCTATGGGAATATGGGTGAAAGGGGAAAGGTTTAGGGGGAACATTAGGGGGAACTTCTTCACTCAGAGTGGTGAGAGTGTGGATCGAGCTACCATCTGACGTGGTAAATGCGGGCTCACTCTTAAGTTTTAAGAATAAATTAGATAGACACGTGGATGGGAGAGGTCTGGAGGGTTATGGACTAGGTGCAGGTCAATGGGACTAGCAGAATAATATTTTGGCACAGACTAGAAGGGCCGAATGGCCTGTTTTCTGTGCTGCAGTGTTCTATGGTTCTAATACCACACAGTGTGGGGAAATGAGAGTGTGAGGGTGGTATACTAATCCCATTCCATAAGCTGTTCAGCTGTGGTCAGGTTGCAGTGGGCCCACTGAAACACAAAACAGCATTAAATTCTCCGACAATGAGTAAGTAGTTCGGTAACCGCAGTGTTGTGCATTGGAGTTGAAACTAATTACGGAAAGCACAATTTTTTTTAAAAAATTATGAAATAAGTGAACGATGCGGTAAAGCCTCTCGCTCAAAATGGTGGCTAACTTTAATCAAGGCAATATTGCAATTGCCAGCCCTTTTGGGGTTTTTACTCTGTCTGACACAAGCTGTTCGGCTCAGTGTTAATTACTGCCGACGCATGCCAACAAACGGATGTGGCTAAGGGAGCATTAACTGAGCATGTTTTAATGAACAGCCATTAGTAACCACAGACTCTGGGCACCACAATTTAGAAAGGACATGGAGGGCGGGGAAGAGGTTGAGGAGAATGGTTCCAGGGATGAAAGATTACAATTACGTGGATGGACTGGGGGAAACCGAGGTTGTTCACCAGACAGGGGCTAAGAGGTGACTTGATAGAGGCATTTAAAACCATGAAAGGTTTAAATGGAGTAAATGAGGAGAAACTATTTCCAATGGCTCAAGGGTCAATAACCAGAGATTTAAGGTGATTGGCAAAAAGAACCAAAGATGACATGAGGAAAATCTGTTTTACACGACGAGTGGTTAGGATTTGGAACGCACTGTCTGGTAGGGGGGTGTTGGATACAGATCCAATAGTAGTTTTGGAAAGGGAATTGATAAAGAGTCAAAGAAGAAAAAAAATTGCAGGGAAATGGGGAAAGAGCCAGCCGGGAAGTGGGACTAACTGCATCGCTCTTCGAAAGGGCCAGCACAAGACTCGATGGGCTAAATAGCCTCCTTCTCTACTGTACTATGCTATGGCTCTGCTGGATTGTAAAATGGCAAATAAATTGATGATTGATAAAGGGCGGCTGGGTTAGCCTGCCAATTTTCCAAGGTATTCCTGATATGCGAGGATGTTTAAAAAAAAAGCATGTGGGATCCCGAGCTTTATGAATAGAGGCATAAGAGCACCAAAGCAATGGCAAATTTTATACATCAGTGGGGCTCAACTGGCTAGAGGGAGGGATACAATGAAAGCAGTTTTGGTCTTTTGATTACTGTCCAATGACCCACAGGAGTAGAAAAGGCCAAGCAGAGATTTCAAAGGGTTTTAAGAAGGTGAATAAAGCCAT
Source organism: Cetorhinus maximus (assembly GCF_964194155.1). Taxonomy (NCBI): domain Eukaryota; kingdom Metazoa; phylum Chordata; class Chondrichthyes; order Lamniformes; family Cetorhinidae; genus Cetorhinus; species Cetorhinus maximus. The sequence continues at coordinate 6,665,808 of NC_135884.1, read as the reverse complement.
TCTCTCCGGTTAGGGATTCAATGGTGAAGGTGACAGTTTTGAATTGATGGCCTGAGAGAGAGAGGGAGGTGAAAGGGTGCATTGAAATATAGGAAAGCACTAGGCAAGAAATGACCCACATCCACCTAGCTCACCTTCCGCCATCCTGATGGTCACATGATACAATGATAATGGAGTTGTTGACTAATCACAGTGATTAATCTCTCTTAATTAGTCTACAACAGAGCCAGACATGACATGGGGAAAATTTCCAGTGAAGAAGAAACTTTTGGAAACAAAGCTCCAAAATCACGTGGTTCCTCGCAATCATGTTACACTTCCCACATACCTTGTCTCAAATGACTCACATACTATATGCCCCCAAAAATATTATTTTGTGAAAAACATCTATCTAATTTCCTTTTGCAGAGGTTTCTTGGAGTACGGACTGCTTTGCCACAGGGATTACGTCCTTTGAGTGAAAACTGGACACAGATTTGAAACAAAGTTAAATACAGGTTTATGGGAGAGAGCAGGGCAGTGGAATTAGCAAAAACCCAATGAGCTGAAGAATATTGTGCCATGAATTTTTATACCTGTAGTTCAATGGAACCCAACCCAACCCACCTCTGCCCCCAAATGGGATTTGCATGCTTTTTTTTTTCTATTCATTCACAGGATGTGGGCTTCGCTGACTGGGCCAGCATTTATTGCCCATCCCTAATTGCCCTTGAGGTGGTGGTGACCTGCCTTCTTGAACCGCTGCAGTCCGTGGGTCCACAATGCTGTTAGGGAGGGAGTTCCAGGGTTTTGACCCAGTGACAGTGAAGGAACGGTGATATATTTCCAAGTCAGGATGGTGAGTGACTTGGAGGGGAACTTCCAGATGGTGGTGTTCCCATCTATCTGCTGCCCTTGTCCTTCTGGATAGTAGTGGTCGTGGGTTTGGAAGGTGCTGTCTAAGGAGCATTGTTGAATTCCCACAGTTCATTTTGTAAATGGTACGCACTGCTGCTACTGTGCGTCGGTGGTGGAGGGAGTGAATATTTGTGGATGTGGTGCCAGTCAAACAGACTGCTTTGTCCTGGATGGTGTCCAGCTTCTTCAGTGTTGTAGGAGCTCATCCAGGCAAGTGGGGAGTATTCCATCACACTCCTGAATTGTGCCTTGCAGATGGTGGACAGGCTCTGGGGAGTCAGGAGGTGAGCTACTCATCGCACAATTCCTAGCATTTGACCTGCTCTTGTAGCCACAGTATTTATATGGCTAGTCCAGTTCAGTTTCTGGTCAATGGTAACCCCCAGGATGTTAGTGGGGGATTCAGTGATGATAATGCCATTGAATGTCAAGGGGTGATGGTTGAATTCTCTCTTGTTGGAGATGGTCATTGCCTGACACTTGTGTGGCGTGAATGTTACTTGCCACTTGTCAGCCCAAGCCTGGATATTGTCCAGGTCTTGCTGTATTTGGACATGGACTGCTTCAGCATCTGAGGAGTCATGAATGGTGCTGAACATTGTGCAATCATCAGCGGAACATCCCCACTTCTGACCTTATGATGGAAGGAAAGTCATTGATGAAGCAGCTGAAGGCGGTTGGGCTGAGGACACGACCCTGAGGAACTCCTGCAGTGATGTCCTGGAGCTGAGATGACTGACCTCCAACAACCACAACCATCTTCCCTTGTGTTAGGTATGACTCCAACCAGCGGAGAGTTTTCCCCCTGATTCCCATTGACTCCAGTTTTGCGAGGGCTCCTTGATGCCACACTCGGTCAAATGTGGCCTTGATGTCAAGGGCAGTCACTCTCACCTCACCTTGTATTCGTAAATCCGCGAGTTAGTCTATAATCTGTGAGTTGGTCTATTTTGCTGAGAAGGTTGACATGTTGACAATGCCCACAATTATTGACGCACAAATGAGCCATTATCTCGTCCTTAGCCTCCTGGTTATTTTGCACATTAATTGTCCATCAAACTTGCAGCAGAAAGTTAGGGCTGGCCCATTAAGAACGCAATTAGCCTTTTAACAATTTGGTAATCAAATACAATCTCTCTAGCCCAGAAAGGGAACCATTTAAACCTTTCAGTCAATTTCAGTCTCACTCTTCCATGTTGCAATTCTTCTTAGAGATTTAAAAAATTTCAGATTTTAATTTTTTCTTACTTTTCCTTCTCTATTCATTCCATCTTTCTTTCCCTCTCTTTATTTCTCTTTCCATATTTGATTTGACTCTAGTTCCTCCATTTTCCTTCTCCACTGTTCACCTGTTTCTTTCTCAACTCTTAAAACCCATGGGTTAAGGTGAGAGGCTGTTGATCCTGACATTCACTAAGGTCCCGGGTGCCCCATTTGCCCTCGCCATGCCAGGATCGGCTCCTGCCTCCAACAAGGGAGATGGTAGTGTCACTGGACTGGTAACCCAGAGGCCCAGGCTAATGCTCTGGGGACATTGGTTCAAATCCCACCACAACAGCCGCTGGAATTTAAATTCAATTAATACATTTGGAATTGAAAGTTAGTCTCAGTGATGGTGACCATGAAACTATCGTCGATTGTCATAAAAACCCATCTGGTTCACTAATGCCCTTTAGGGAAGGAAATCTACCATCATCACCTGGTCTGGCCTCCATGTGACTCCAGACCCACAGCGATGTGGTTGACTCTTAACTGCCCCTCTGAAATGGCCGAGCGAGACACTCAATTCAGGAATAGCCAACCAATTGTGGCCTTGCCAGTGGCACCTACACCCCATGAAAGGATAGAGAAAGGCTGCAAAGCAAAATATTTCTGAGCTACCTCACTCTGGCATTGTTTGAGTCAAGTCAACAGGCGAGGGGGATTGGGATCAACTCCAACACTACCTGCTCACAATGAGAATCAAATCCATCCAGACAGGATAGGGGCAAAACTACAGATATAAAAGGAAGAAAGATATAAATTCCAAAAGGAAAGAGTACATTTGTACCATTTTTCTCAGCTTGAATCCCCATATTGACTGAACTTGTCCTAATTGCTCTTCAATCGGCCCAAAAGGGAAGTTAAAAAGTTTTTCAAATTGCATTTAAATGCTTCAAATTGGAAATATCTGTCTATGTAAACAATACCAAGCCTGCTTCAGTTAAGGTGAGCTACAAAGGGACTGTGATTTTTATTAAAAATAAATTTATACACGGACTGGCAGTTTCACTGCTGAACTAGAATCGGTCTGTGCCAAAGTACAGGTGATCTAGGGACCCAGTCAGGAGACTCCCCTCACGAAGCAAACACAGGCTTAGAAACGCACATTTCATCATCCGAGCGCAACAAGGAAGGTGATGAGCTGTGCAGGAGAGGGACTGAATCATTAGCCACCGACACCCGAGGTGGATAATCTCTCTCTTTGATGCACTTACTGCTTCCGTGTGAAGCTTCTGTAATTCTTTCACTGGCCGCCCAATCCTACTTGCTGGCTAGATGGTGCCAAGCCTGCAACCATTTCGGAAGGCCATTCGGCCCATTGGCTGGCTCCTTGCAGAGCACTCCAGTCAGTCACATTCCCCTGCTTTCTCCCTGTAAGCCCTACACATTTATTTCACTCCAGTGTCCAACCAGTTTCCATTTGTAATCATTGATCATCTCCGCTACCACCACCACCCTCACACACAGCGAGTTCCAGGTCATTACCACTGGCTGCGTAAAACTGTTCTTCCTCAGAACACCCCCTGCAAAGACTTAAAATCTGTGCCCTCCTAGTCCTTGTATCAGCAGCTAATGGGAACATCCTTATTCAAAAAGGGAGGGAGATTAAAAAAAAAACAGGTAACGAGAGGTCAGTCAGCTTAACATCCGTCATTGGGAAAATGTTGGAGTCCATTATAAAGGATGTAATAGCAGAGCGTTTAGAAATACATAATCTAATCAAGCAGAGTCAGCATGGCTTCATGAAGGGGAAATCATGCCTAACAAATTTATTAGAATTCCTTGAGGAGGTAACAAGCAGGATAGATAAAGGGGAACCAGTAGATGTAATATATTTGGATTTCCAAAAGACTTTCGATAAGGTACCGCACATAAGGCTATTTAATAAGTTAAGAGCCCATGGTGTTGGGGGTAATATATTTAGCATGGATAGATGATTGGCTAACTAATAGAAGACAGAGAGTTGGGACAAGGGGGGCATTTTCAGGATGGAAACCTGTAAATAGTGGAGAGCCACAGGGGTCAGTGCTAGGGCCTCAGTTATTTACAATATATATAAATGACTTAGATGATGGAAGTGAATGTACTATCACCAAGTTTGCAGATGACACAAAAATAGATGGGAAGGCAAGTGGTGAGGATGACACAAGGAGTCTACAGAGGGATATAGACAGGTTAAGTAAAAACTTGGCAGATGGAATATAATGTGGGAAAATGTGATATGTTATGCATTTTGGCAGGAAGAATAGAGGAGTTGAATATTATTTAAATGGAGAAAGACTGCAGAAAGCTGCAGCACAGAGGGATTTGGGAGTCCTTGTGCATGAATCCCAAAAAGCTAACATACAAGTTCAACAGGTAATATGGAAGACAAATGGAATGTTGGCCTTTATTCCAAAGGGAATGGAGTATAAAAATAAGGAAGTCTTGCTAAAACTATACAAGGCACTAGTTAGACCACACCTAGAACATTGTGAACAATTTTGGTCCTCTTATCTAAGGAAAGATATACTGGCATTGGAGGCAGTCCAGAGAAGGTTCATTAGGTTGATCCCAGGTATGGAGGGATTTTCTTATGAGAAGAGGTTGAGTAGGTTGGGCCTGTACTCATTGGAATTTAGAAGAATGAGAGGCGACCTTATTGAAACATAGAAGATTCTTAGGGGGTTTGACAGGGTAGATGCTGAGAGGTTGTTTCCCTTTGTGGGAGCGTCTTGGAGGGCATAATCTCAGAGTAAGGGGGCGTCCATTTAAAACAGAGGTGAGGAGGAATTTCTTTTCTCAGAGGGTGGTGAATCTGTGGAATTCTTTACTGCAGGGGGCTGTAGAGGCTGGGTCATTAAGTATATTCAAGGTTGAGATAGGCAGATTTTTAATCAGTAAGAGAATCAAGGGTTATGGGGAAAAGGTAGGAAAGTGGAGTTGAGGATTATCAGATCAGCCATGATCTCACTGAATGGCAGAGCAGATTCGATGGGTTGAATGGCCTACTATGTCTTATGGAACAGCTTTTCCTTGTCTACTTTATCTAAACTTGTCATAATCTTGCACCCCTCTATCAAATCTCCCCTCAATCTCCTTTGCTCCAAGGAGAACAACCCCAGCTTCTCCAACCGAAACTTGTAACCAAGATCCCTCGTCCCCGGAACCATTCTGGTAAATCTCCTCTGCTCCCTCTCAAGGGCCCTCATTTCCTTCCTTCATGCTAGGACAGTTGATCAATAGCTTGGTCAAAGAAGGAAGGTATTAATGAGCTTCTTAAAGGAGGAGAGAGAGGCAGAGAGGCCTAAGGAGTGAGCTTGGTGTCAGCTTCACCAATACTCCTTAATTTACCTCACACTGGTTGGTTGGTCGGTTGTCTTGTACTAAAGGGCTTTGCTCGTTCATCTAGGCTTCTCAATTAACAAAAGGAAAATAAGAGTCGTTGTCAAATTGGACTAGAAATGTTAACTCTGTTTCTCTTTGCACAGATGCTGCCAGACTGGCTGAGATTTCCAAGCACTTCCTGAGTTACCTGATGTCAGCAGCTTGGGCCTACACGCATTAGAGTTTAGAAGAATGAGAGGTGATCTTATTGAAACGTAAAAGATTCTGAGGGTCTTGACAGAGCAGATGCTGAAAGGTTGTTTCCCCTCATGGGGCAAATAGAGGACTAGTGGCCAAAGTTTCATAATCAAGGGTCACCTATTTAAGACAGAGATGTGGAGGAATTTCTTCTTTCTTCTCTTATTAATCTTTGGATTCTCTATCCCCGAGAGCAGTGGAGGCTGGGTCATTGAATCTATTCAAGGCTGAGATAGACAGATTCTTGCTCCACAAGGATGTCAAGGGTTATGGGAGCCAGACAGGAATGCAGGGCTGGGGCCACAATCAAATCAGCCATGATCTTACTGAATAGCTTGAGGGGCCAAATGGCCTACCCCTGTTCCTATCTCTTATGTCAAGTAATGAGGCAATGGCCAGGTGTGTTAAAATTGGACTATTGGATGGGGTAAGGGGGTTGGTACTAAGAGGAAGAGCACGCTATGGGGTAGTGGGAAGGCCTCTACACTTCCATTGTTCTGCTGGAGAATGGATGATGGGTGTGGACCAGGGTCTAGTTCAGCTGCAGTTCCGCCCACAATTGATCCAACCTGCTGACAAGGGTAATGAGTGGAAGGACACTTGTGCGAAATGTTGTAAGGCAGCCGTTGTCTGTAGTGATAGAACCCAGCAAGAGAGAAGGGGGATAAAACCAGGCATGACATAAGGGAAAAAGAAGATGGTCGGATAGCAGAACGCCATCTAAAGTGCTTACCTCATCCCTGTACTTGTTGATGTAGGTGTAGATCTCATGCAGTGCACTATTGCTGTTGAATTGGTTCAAGTGTAGCCGCGACTGCTCTGCCAGATAAGCGCTCATGTCCTGGTCACTGATCACAGGCATCTTGGAGATATCCGCATAGTACCTGCCCAGGTCACATTGGAAAAGAGTAATTCACAAGCAAGCATAGCCACAAAATCCTGACATTGATTTCAAAACAGGTTCAGAGACCAGGTAAGACCATAAGAACTAGGAGCAGGAGTAGACCATTCGGCCCGTTGAGCCTGCTGCTGCATTCAATACAATCGTGGCCGATCTTGGGCTTCAACTCCACTTTCCCGCCCGCTCCCTGCTCTTGAAGCTACACCCTCAGCTTCTCAACCGTATACAGAATGTAGAAATGGCTCTGAGATGAGGGGGAGTAAATTAGCAGTTTATTGGTCAGAGTGACCGTCAAATGTTGGGATCAAAATGTTGGGGTCAACAGTGGTGTGTGCTCAGCATGGTGACAAACTCAAAGCGACTGCGTGCATTCTAGACTATTTATGGTTGTAAGGACGTGTTAAAGGTGTGGCAGGGAAGTCTCCACAATTGCTGGATGAACCTCCCTCAATATCTAAGCATGTGGAGCAAAAAGCAATTGTGTGTCAACTTTTACCTCTTTTTACTTTGTTTTCACAAAGAGGGTTCAATACCACTTTGGAAGAATAGGAGAGGCAATAGGATAGACATTAATCTCAACATCTAGGAGTAGACCTCCCGCCATGAGAGAACACAATGACCTTCCAACTTGCGTGTCAGCTTGGTTTAGTGGATAGAACTAGTCTTCTGGGCAAGAGGTTGTGGAATCAAGTCAGGTAAACTGGGTTGTGCTCCCGTGTCGCATTGACGGAATGCTCCCTTTCAGGTGACACATCACACCCAATATGTCTGTTCAGTGCATGTTAAAAGACCCCACGGGACTACTCGAAGAGGAACAGGGGACCCTCCTCGTGTCTGCGTTCCTGCTTCAACTCGCATCACTAGGGAAGACACCACTCGCCTCGGTGTTTGTGGGGCGTAATAGCTCGTGTGTAATGCAGTGCTTCCTGAACTTGTTCCTGCTGTGACCCCATTTTCATGCTTCACCCTTGGTGCGCCCCTGGAGTGAAAATTGGCAGGAGTGGAGAGTTGCCGACTGGGAGATAGGGGGGGAGATTCAAAGCTCAGGATTAGAGGCACTAAAGAAAACCAAGATGCCAACCAGCTTGCTTCATTAGGCCATGCCCATTGGCAGAAAAAAAAACGTGCACATTTAAAAGGGCTTTGCAGCCGATGGCAGGGCTGCCAAACCGGAGTCTCTGTTCCGCAGCCACCACTGCTGCCTGGGAGCTCGCCACCCCAATTGCTCATCCCACAACCCCATTGCGGGGGGTCACGGCCCACAGTTTGGGAAACCCTAGCAATAATGGTGTCAATATTTGACAACTTATAAACAGCCACAAGAAATTCAGAAGCAATTCATACCGTGAAGCACTCTGGTAAGGCTGCACCGTATACCAATGGAAATATCATTGCAGTAAGGTGTAGCCCGGTTATAATCACTTCAAGTTGCATTGCAACCTTTAGCTAAAACTGGAGAGGGCGGGTTCTAAGCTTAGCTTCTAGTTGACAATTTTTAAAATCGCTCATTACCAGAATGATACTGGAGCTAAAAAGGTTCAAGTACAAGGACAGGTGGCATAGACCAGGTTTGTATCTCCTTACGTAGGCCAGAATCTGACATCCCACAGGCGGGTAGGCGGGCACGCGCCCGACCCATCTCTGACACGCGCCCGACCCATCCGGCCGCGAAATAGCGCGCGATGGCGTCGGGCGAGCGCCCCGATGTCATCGCGCGATATCTCGCTGGGTGGGCGAGCGCTGCAGTGCCCGCCGACAATGAAGTGGGTAATCAAGCCTGTTAAGGGGGCAATTGTAAGCGATTTTTTGTGGCCCGTCCACTTTTAAAGTTGGCGGACAGGCCGATCGGCCTTTACATTTTTGCTCAGACCTCGATCCAGGGCCGAATGGAGCCTCCGCGGGGAAACAAAACAAAAAGAGATGTCTGGGGAACTGTTTTTTTTTTAAAAACGAGGTTTGCTTTCAGGTGCTTGATTGTGCTGCCTGGGCATATTTTGCAGCATTTCTGTTGGTTTCGTTTATCCTGTGGAGGTTTGCCTTCAGGGGGAGCTCAGTGGGAGCGCTCACCAGCACCCGCAATGGCTTCCTGCCCCCAACGGCAGCGCTGAGCCTTCCCCAGGGCGCGTTTCACGCCGCTCGGCCGTTAATTGGCCAGGCAGCAGGAAATCGACGTCAGGGGGGCCAATCGCGGTCGGGGGGGGGGGTGCCGTTTCCAGCCCGCTCCCGGGTCCACCAATCACGCGACAGGCGAAAAACTCAGGCCGTATAGACGATTGAAGCGTGATCTGATTGAGATGTTGAAGATGATTGAGTTTGATAGGGCAGGCAGAAAAGAAAGAATCTATTTCCTCAGATCGGGGAAGTCCAGAACCAGAAAGAGCTAAGCTGTTCAGGGGGTAATGTCAGGAGACACTTCTGCACACAGAGGGCGGTGATAATTTAAGAACTCTCACCTCAAAAAAGCCGCTGAAGCTGGGCGGCCCAATAAAAAACTTCAAAACTGACTTCAACAAGATTCTTGAAAAGCAATGGCATCAAGGGATATGGGAAGCAAAGTAGGTAGATGGAGTTAAGATACATGATCTAATTGAAACAAGCTCAAGGGGCTGAATGGCCTCCTCCTGTCCCTTTGCTCCTAATATTTCCATTTCTTTATGGGACTCCGAGGCAGATTTTTATTTTAATAATGCAGCTAATATGTTAGGAGTCCCCTCCCCGCCCAACATTGCCAAGCAAAACCCACTGAAAGCAAAGCAACATTTCACGTACCTCTCCACCCAGTTTTTGTAGTTTGGAATGTCTTTTGCGTACAGTAGTTTGTTTGAGGGTGAGTCCTTGCCCAGCTTATGCTCGGAGGTGGAACAGGAGTCCATGAAAGTCTGCGCCACCACGGAGAGGCAGGCGTCAGTAATACTGTTCTTGTGAATGTCAAAGACAAACTGGGGATTTTTTATAACATTCACCCAAAATCGTAGAGGTAGACTGGAGAGATGAAACAAAGGAAAGTTGAGACCATTAGTCGGAAGGAAAATCAATGTCAAAAGTAAAATCACCCACTTGCCAATAGTTTACTATTTACTTTGGAGATGTGTAGACTTAAGATGCAACGTGATAGGGATCAGTAAAATAATCACAGGGGTAGACGCTGTCCCTGTTGATAGATTATTCCAGTTTGACCAGAAACATGAGTTTAACTACGTAAGGGCATATATAAGGTGTCAGACGGTCCTTCTTTGCCTAGAGAGTGGAATGGGGTGTCGATTAGTGTGTTAGATGCTGATTTTTTTGCCTTCAAGAAAGAGCTGGAGCAGATCCTGACTGAGGCAGAAATGGCATCAAACGGAGGGAAATGGCTGTATGGATATTACTCGGCCCAGGTGATTTTCTGGTCTGGTTTCTATAGCCTTGAAGGGCTGAGGAGGAATCTTCCTTTATTGGCGCTGAGTTTCTCTTTAACCTCTCCCAGGACACGGAAGGCCGGAGAGAAGGGAAGGAGTGTTCAACCACAACGATCGAGCCATCGTGGTAGAGGGTAGACTTGCAGGACCAGCTCGTCTTTTTCATGTGTGTGAGCAATAGACAACAGTCACGTTGGACCGCGGTAAACACCAAAAAGGTGCAAACACAGCATCGTGTACTCTACATACTTTTAACCCACCTGGATTTGGGGAGCACAGTGGCAAAGTGGTAATGTCGTTGAACTAATAACCCAGAAACACAGGTTCAAATCCCACCACAGCAGCTCCAAATTTATAAATCAGGAATTGAAAACTGATCTCATTGATGGTGACCATGAATCTCTCATCAATTGTGGTAAAAACCCATCTGGTTCACTAATACCCTTTAGGGAAGGAAATCTGCCGTCCTTACCTGGTCTGGCCTAATTATGACTCCAGATCCACGGCAATGTGGCTGACTCTTGACTGCCCTCTGAATTGGCCTAGCAAGGCACTCAGTTCAGGGGCAATTAGGGATGGGCAACAAATACTGGCCTTGCCAATGATACCCACATCCCACAATGGGCATTCTGAAGAGAATTTCTCAGAATTCCATGAACCCCTGGATCAAGGTTGTCCAACCCGCTGCCCAGGAGTCACTTGTGCCCCAGGAACCCGTCCCCTGGAAGCCCAGTCCGATTGGTGCTCATATTTATTTGTTTGGTGGAGCTGTTCTTGGGGCTGGTGCCTCAGTGAGAGGCAGGTTAATGGGAACAGTAATTGGAACTTTCTGTAGGCTTCCCTGAGGTTCACAATACGCAAGCTGTGTGCAGACGAGATGAACATCAGATACCTAACATGGCCACAGATTCAACAGCAAGAAGCTGACAGCTCTGCTGTTAATCAACAACAACTTGCACTAATAGAATCAGAGAGCAAAGGCGGCAATTCAGTCCACCATGCCTGTGTCTATACACTATTTTTAAGGTTGAAGAGCTTCCAAAGCCCTCATGGTTTGATGGAAGCGGTAATCAGAGATTGGGTTCCTGACACTAGTTCAAGTTGACCAACGGTCACTTGAGCCATTCTAGAATTGCACGATATTGTAGCGCGTTGCAAAGGTTCTTCTGAATAGCCAATGTCAGTTCCAATCAGGTGGCATTTCCCAATGAACACTCGTATCTCGTCTGGGCCTAAAACCGAACGAGTCTATGTTGAAGACAAGATGTTCTGATTTTGGAACATTTCTGCCCAGCCAATTTAGTAGCATGTTAGAGATGAATGTCACCCACCAGACCTCTTTCAGCTTATCCCTGAGCCAATAGGGGAGGTCAAACTTTAAGCAAAACCAGAGACTTGTTTTTATTCGTTCACGGGATGTGGGCTTCGCTGGCTAGGCCCATCCCTAATTGCCCTCCTTCAGAGGGCATTTTTAACAGTCAACCTCATTGGCGTGGGTCTTATTTTAAAAATTTGTTCATGGGATGTGGGCGTCACTGGCTAGGCCAGCATTTATTACTCTCCCTAGTTGCCCCCTAGTTCAGAGGGCATTTAAGAGTCAGCCATATTTCTGTGGGTCTGGAGTCACGTGTAGGCCAGAGCAGGTAAGGACAACACATTTCCTTCCCTAAAGGACATTAGTGAACCAGATGGGTTTTTATGGCAATCAGCAATGGTTTTGTGGTCATCATCAGACTTTTAATTCCAGATAAAACCAGAGAAAAGATTGGGCATTCTGAGGAGGGTTTGCTGAAAACCCTCCATTTGACAACATAAATGGGACATTCCAAACTTCACACTGCAGCTGCGAAGATCCGAGAGACATTTTGCCCACATCCTGTTAAGATTCAGCCCCGGTGTGAATGCTCACCAGTTACTCTTCCAGGTATGTCGCACATCATGGTCAGTGATCAGGTGTTTGTCTGCCTGCTCGTCTAGAAAGTCAAACATATATTTGATTGCAAGAGGAAGGGCACTGCCCCTGTGTGCCGTGCTGAATATTGTCTCAAACAGGTCATCCACAAACTTCTGCAGGGTTCCCTGAAAGAGGAAAGCCAGTTAAAGTCAGTGCTGTGATTTGTGCCAATGACATATTTCCCCTTCAACCGCTCCAAACCAGAGTCTGAGACTGGAATCCCGAGACTCTCCTGACCTCCTCTTTAACCCTCCCAAACAGGATATTGGAGGGGGTTAGTCTGATGGCCTCTCTCCCATTTTGTTAGATACGAAGGGCTGTGGAGATCAGGCACACAGATGGAGTTAAGATTCAGATCAGTCATGATCTAATTGAAAGGCAGAACAGGCTCAAGCATTTGAATGGCCGAGTCCTGTTCTTACATTCCTTCCAACGCTCCATCTTTAAGTTGGGTGTTTAAGACCATAAGACATAGGAGCAGAAATTAGGCCAATCGGCCCATCGAGTCTGCTCCGCCATTCAATCATGGCTGATAAGTTTCTCAACCCCATTCTCCCGCCTTCTCCCCGTAACCTTTGATCCCCTTACCAATCAAGAACTTATCTATCTCGGTCTTAAATACACTCAATGACCTGGCCTCCACAGCCTTCTGTGGCAATGAATTCCATAAATTCACCACTCTCTGGCTAAAGAAGTTTCTCCTCATCTCTGTTCTAAAAGGTCTTCCCTTTACTCTGAGGCTGTGCCCTCGGGTCCTAGTCTCTCCTATTAATGGAAAAATCTTCCCCACGTCCACTCTATCCAGGCCTTTCAGTATTCTGTAAGTTTCAATCAGATCCCCCCTCATCCTTCTAAACTCCATCGAGTATAGACCCAGAGTCCTCAAACGTTAGAACCATTAGAACCAAAAGCTGACAAGTCACCAGGACCTGATGGACTGTTTTCCCAAACACAACATGCCCTCCCACCTATTTTTGTCTTGTCAGCAAATTTGGATACATTACACTCTGCCCCCTCCTCCAAGTCATTAATATAGATAATAAATAATTGAGGTCCTAGGACTGATCCTTGTGGCACTCCACTAGTTACATCTTTCCAACCTGAAAAAGACTCATTAATCCCCACTCTGCCTTCTGTGTGTTAATCTCCCTATTTTGAATTTTCCTCTGTTTTATGGAGCCTGGTGTAGCCATTGCCTCCCTGAATTTTACTCTCTTGTTCCCTGTAAGGTGTAAAGAGGTGGCTGAACAGACTGTAAGAACCCAAGCATCATGCCATCATCTCACCGTGTTTGATTGGCTTGGGTCTCATTCGCCCACTGCTCCGTCTTCTCAGGGTGAAACCCTCTACTACAGGACCTTTGTCCCTCAATTATATAAAATATAAGAACATAAGAAATAGGAGGAGTAGGCCACTCAGCCCCTCGAGCAGGCTCAGCCATTCAGTGAGATCATGGCTGCTCATCTACCTCAACTCCAACTCCCCTACCTCTACACCTTGATTCCCCTCATGTCCAAAAATCTATCGACCACAGTCTTAAATAGACCCAGTGACTGAGCAGTCAGGACCGTCAGAGTACAGAATTCCAAAGGTTCGCAACCATTTGAGTGGAGAAATTTCTCCCCATCTTAGTCCTAAATGACCAACTCATTGTCCTGAGGTAATGACCCTCAATCGAGACTCTCCATCCGGGGGAAACATCCTCTCAGCATCTAGCCTGTCAAGCACTCTAAAAATTTAGAATCTGCTGTATGGAGAACAATTCCACCTTCCCATGTCTCTCCGCATCGCTTAAGTCCCTCACTCGTGCACTACTCTAGTACTCGGCCTCATCCTCATTAAAGCCTTGACATCCTTCCTGAAGTGCAGTGCCCAGAATTGGATACACACCACCAGCTGGGGGCCTAGGCAGTGATTGACCAGAACAAGACAACAACACAATTCATCAAACAGTACTGAAGTTGGCTAAGTGAGTTGAAGAGCTGAGGGTGGTCTGGACAGTGCACAATGATGAAGCATTGTCAGAGTTTGAAAGCCATGAAGCATCTGCAATAACGATGTAACTATTGAGGGACTGGACACTCACCATGCACAGAGAATTAAATCAAATGGCTGAAAATTCATGTTACTTAGCAAAACTCATCATTTCCTGAATTAATTAATCGGTAGCTCACGTCGCATGCACATTGGGATTGAAGAGGGAAATCTCTACTCAGGGCAGAATTCTCCGGTCGGTGAGTGGGGGACAGGGCCCGCTCGCCGATGCGTAAAATGACGCTGGGCGACGTCGGGTGTGTCTCCCGGTGTCACCACGCGTCATTTAGATTTTCAGTTCGGCGGGCGTGCAGCTGAGAAGACTGCGCACTCATCAAACGGTCAAAGGCCATTTAAATAGTAATTAATTCAATTAGCTGAGCTGCCCCGTCCAACCTTAAGGTTGGCGGGGGGGCAGGCGAAGAGCCCAGGCGGCCTTCGCATTTTTCACAAAACCTCATCCACGGGCGGGATGAGGTTTCATGAAGTGTTTTAAAATCTACTAAAAATTTTACCATTACTTCTTTGACATGTCCCAGCCCATGTGACAGTGTCACATGAGGGGACAAGTTTTAAAAGTTTTTTCAACCTTTATTTAAATGAACACGTCAAACTAATCTCCCTGAGGCAACTCCTTAACTGGCCCGCCCACATAAAATGGCGGCACGTCCCTGGTCGGGGGCGTCAATTGGGTTCGCGCCCACCCCTGCACAACCACCCCCGCCCCCGACTGGGGGAAAATTATTCCCGATATGTTTCTTTTAGTGTCAGAACTTTTTCACCCAATGAGTTAGCGATGAACTCACCCACTGGCGTCAGTCTTGGTTCAGTGGGTAGCGCTCTTCCCTCCCAGCAACAGAAGCCTTGCATTACCACAAAGAAGCAGGAGTGACTTACCTTGGTGGCGAGGAGGCGGGTCAGGTAAATCTCGGACACCATCTTGCTGCCTCGGTCCCCTTCCCTCTGGTCCATGTGGTCGTGGTTCTTGACCAGGTGCCAGAGTTTTGTTCCGCTCTCCAAGTCTGGGGTGATCATGGGCGTCCGAGATCGCAAGCTGTCTGGGCTGCTGGCAGTGCGCAACATACTCTCTGTAAGGGAGTGTGGAGGGAGGAGGTGATGACAGGGCTCCAGTAGTACCAGCATTTTGTAACACTGCATTGTAACAGCTCCAGGAAATGCTCAACTTCAAATCAGTAACCGAGGTCAAGTGTGAGATGGATCCCTGCTAGATGGTGAAGTACGAAACTACACAGATCCTTTTCTTGATGGTAGGTTTATTCACAGCATGCAGCATTATATATCTTTATCTACCAACACCCCAGTGTCCCAACGGTCTCTTTTTATATGTGCTCAAGATACTTAATCAATCAATACCCTTGACTTACGTAAAAGCAAAATGCTAAAGTTGCTGAAACTCTGAAATAAAAAAGGAAAATGCTGGAAAAGCTCAGATCAGGCAGCATCTGGGGGGAGGGAAACATAGTTATTGCTTCAAGTCTGTGTGACTCTTCTGCAGAGCTGAAGAGAGGTAGAAATGTGATCTGAAGAAGTCATACGGACTCGAAACGTTAACTCTGTTTCTCTCTCCGCAGGTGCTGCCAGACCTGCTGAGTTTTTACCGGCATTTTCTGTTTTTATTTCAGAAATGTGATGGGTTTTATACTGTTGAAGTGGGGGGTGGAGCAAGTAGAGCAAATTAGAGGATCAGGGATAGGAAGGAGCTCAGAACAGATTTGACAAAGAGGTCATGGATACAAGACAAAGGGAGTGGTACTGATAGTGTTAAAGACTAAGGCAGGTGTTAATAGCAGCATAAAGGTCAATAAGCAGAATGTGTTAATAGTAGAACAAGGGTCAGTCCTTTCTAGAAGCAAAACATGAGTAGAAGTTACAGACTAGCTCTTGCAGGGGGAGGGAGTTGGAAAAAAATATAAAAATATATCAAACTGGAGGACAGAGTTCATGGTCTGAAGTTGTTGAACACTATACTTGCCCTTTATTTGTTCACCCTTAAGCCTAACAATGCAATTAACGTAACAGTAACACCCAGAATGGAGGTCAGAGTGACAAGGCTCCCTGTGTAAGTCAAACCTCAACCTTCCACCAACGTCTCAGCAATCTCTGTAACCAGAGCCTTTCCCTGACTACTCCAATTCTACCCCAAGGGTCGAATTTTCGGGTCTGTGGGCCCGGGAGCTTCCGGGGAACGGACCACCGACTACAATCGGACCCCCTCAATCGCGATTTCGTTCGCGCTGGCTGGCCAATTAACTGAGCTGAAGAATTTAAAAACCAATCAATAAAGATTTGAAACTGCAGAAAAAAAATGTCCACACATCAGATTCATTCAGGTGATGAAAATCCTGTCCAAACATTTTTTTTTTTCAAATTAATAGCAGGAACCTCAATCCCCCGACCTTGGGATGAGGTTTCACCAAAAAGGCAAAGTCCGCCTGGCAGATTCGCCCGCCCGCCAACCATAACATTGGACGGGCAGCTAAAAAAATCGCCATCAGTTGCTGCTTTAATGGCCTTAATAGGCCTCCTAATTGTTGATGGGCGTGCTTCCGACTCTTGCGCGCGCCCACCGACTGAAATATCGTGCGAGCGCGCAATGACATCGGGACCCTCGCCCGACGTCATCGCACTCGATATTTCACACTCGAGCATGTCGGGCATGCACCCGCATGCCCAGCTGAAAATTCTACCCCAAGGAAACTGTGCTCCTCCAATTTTAGGCTCTTTTGCATTCCCCAGTTTCTGCCCTGTGTTATTGGCGGCTGTGCCTTCAGCTGCCTGGGCCCAAAGCTCTGGAAGTTCCTCCCTAGACTTCTCTGCCCCTCTTTCCTCCTATAACTTATTCATTAATAGCTACCTCTTTGTCCTAATGTCTCAGTCTTTGACTCGGTTATCAACTTACGTCTGGTTACGCTTCTGTGAATCACCCCGGAATGTTCTACGAAGTTAAAGGTGCTATATAAATGCAAGATGTTGCCTTCTCCTGCTGAGAGCACAGAACGATCCCAGAGATCACGCTAGGGTACAACCACCAGATCTATGGTCTAATGAAGTGGTATTCTTAACGCCCTCCTCTCATGCTCAGCAAACATGTTTTTTTTTACTGTATCTCTGGGCCTCTGTAGCTCTGCGATGTTGGAGCTGAGCTTCAGGTACAAGTGGCGGGTGGGAGGGGGTGAGGGATGGGGGGGAGAGAAATCGATGGACGTTTAAACTATGATCCTGGACAAAAATCAATGACCTTGTGAATGCTTCAACACTTCTGGTTTACTCTGCATTTCAACTTCTGCATGAGGGACAGTATTCCACATGACATGACTGGGATGAAGGTTAAAGACATAAGACAGACACTGATTGAGTGATTAACCAAAGACTGCATTTAAATCATGTCTGGGCTACCTTGAGAACATAACCTGGCTGGTATATGGCAGAAGTAACTAAACCAGAAATAAAGAACCGATCAGGGTCAATGAAGGTTTTCACCTGCCACCACTTAGTTCATGTTGGAATATCCTATCAGGTGTTATTCACATGGTTCCACAGGATTACACAGGGGATATGATACAGAAACAGGCCATTTGGCCCAACCAGTCCATGCTGGTGTTTATGCTCCATTCGAGTCCCTTCCCATCCTTCCTCATCTAAATCTACCATCGTTACCCTCTACCCCCTTCTCGCTCATATACTTATCTAGTCTCCCCTTAAAATGCATCGAAAACATTCACATCAACCACTCCCGGTGGGAGCAAGTTCCACGTTCTCACCACTCTCTGGGTAAAGAAGTTTCTCCTGAATTCCCGATTGGATTTCTTAGTGATTTTCTTATAATCGATGGCCTCCAGTTATGCTCTTCCCCTCAAGAGGAAACATTCTCTCTGTATCCACTCAGTCAAAACCTTTCATCATTTTAAAGAACTCCACTAGGTCACCCCTCAGCCTTCTCCTTTTAAGAGAGAAGAGATCCAGCCTTTACATCCCCTCCTGCTAGATAGACCCTCACATTCCTGGCATCGTCCCTGTAAATCTTTTTAATAATATGGCAACTAGAATTGTACAGAACACTGCAGGTGTGGTTTGATCAAGGTTCAATACAACCTTACCAACACTTCCTACTCTTCAAATCTATCCCCCTACAAAAGAATAAGCCCTAGTGCTTGGTTTGTTTTTTTCTAAGGGCCCTATTAATCTGTGTCACTGCGTTTAGGGATTTGGGTACTTGCACTCTCTGTAGTGCTGGTGAAGGGACAATGTAACCTAGGAACGTTGGGTTATCATCAATCAAACAGCGATACCGATCTGTGCCAGACTTACCATAGCGGCTGAGAGATTTGGTGAATGTGGAGGAATTGGAGATATTGTAGGCTGAGGTTTGTTTCGGTACAAGTGCTATCAAAGATCCATCTGTCACCTAGGAGAAGCAGAGTTAAAAAGTTAGACTGAACGAGAGAAGGAAGGGGAAAAAAAAAATTGTCCAGCACCGTCGTCTCAGGCTGCAGCACAGAAGACAGCCATTAGGCCCATCGTGTCACTGCCCGCGCTTTGTCAGAGAGGTCCAAAACTAATCCCACAGCCCAGCTCACTCCCCGCTGTCCTGTATCTTCACCTGCTTCAAATATTTAACCAATTCGACCCGAAGCGATACAGTGGCCTCTTGCCCCCCACCATTACTCGTAGCAAAGCATTCCAGGCTATAAGATCAAAAACCTACACTGACACTCCAGTGCAGTACTGAGGGAGTGCTGCACTGTCAGAGGTGCGGTCTTTCAGATGAAGCCATTAAACAGAGGCCCCATCTCTCTGCTCAGGTGGGTGTAAAAGATCCCGTGGCACTATTCTGAAGAAGAGCAGGGGAGTTCTCCCCGGTGTCCTGGCGCCAACATCCATCCCTCAGTCAACATCACAACGACAGGTTATCTGGTCATCATCACACTATTGTTCGTGGGAGCTTGCTGTGCACTGAATTGGCTGCTGTGCTGCCTACACTGCGGCAGTGACCACACTTTAAAAGGTACTTCACTGACTGTAAAGCGCTTTGAGACATCCGGTGGTTGTGAAAAGCGCTGTATAAAAGCACGGCTTTGTTTCTCTTCTCTCTTTTATCTCCCGATATCTCTCCCCTCACCTCAGCAACGATTTCAAATCTGTGACTCCCCTGTTCACCAACTCTACATGACGCTACCAAAACCCATCAGCATTTTTAAAAAAAACCTCCACTAAATCTCCTTTTAGCCTTCTCTGCTCCAGTAGAAATAGTTCCGATGACTCGTGCCTCTCTCCTCCTGCGATTTAACGGAATCGTTTTGTGGCGCCTGCAAGCGGCAACGAAGGTTACAAATATCTTGCTAAGGCTTTCTTTCTGGTTAGATACAAGTGTGGGGCGGGATTTCAGGCGGTATGAGGATTGCTAATTCACCTGCGCACTTCCCTCAGATCAATACCTGGTAGTGTGCCAGTGTATTCAAACGTTTCCAGTCGTTATCTATCTTGGTCGTCACATCTTCGTCCTGGAGAATTATTCGTGCAATTCTCCCCTGCCGCCATTCTGAGGGAGAGGAAAGAAAAGGTCATCGCACTCTATCCAACGCCTGCCTCAAGGTTTCGCCGCTTCCACAGATAACTTCACTTGCCCAACCCCACCGTCCCCGCTTTTAATCCTTCTGAGAAAGAGGAGGCTGTTGGCTAAGTGTGATACAGGCACCTTGCTCAAGTCTCCGTTTTTAAGACAGCGAGCGCAAGCAGGCCAGCTATTTGACTGCATGAGGCACCATACCCACTCCCCCTCGTCCTCTCGTCATTGTAAATCACTGCATGCGTGCTTTCCAGCAGGGGTCACTGTTTAGCCATGAGGAGGTCTAGGGAATGAGGCTGGCTTTTTTGCTTTGCACGTCCAGGCGAAGGCCCAGATTTTGCTGACAAAACAAGAACGATGTCTGACCGGCAATCCCCCTTATTAATGTGTAAATCAGCTGTCAACGTGCAGCGAGTAGAAACCCTGTGGATTGCAAATCACCACAAATTGCTGGGCGGTTTGAGTCACTCCACCATGAGCGTCTCCAAAACAGCATCTTGCCGCCAACCTCCTAGTGAGTTCCATGAAGCTGACACATTTGAGTATTAATTGCCCATTAAACTAAGTGTGGAAAGCTAAGTCTAGTAATTAACAGCGTAAGTACCATTTTAAAGGCCTGATAATTGTTAACGAAGGTCATCAACTGCAGAAGGTGATCAATCGTAGAATAATGCAGCAGAGAAGGAGGCCATTCGGCCCTTCCTGCCTGTGCCCCGAAGTGTGGAGTCTCATTCCTGCACAAAGTCAATTGTTGCTGGAGATTTTTAAAATGTCAATTTTTCTTTTGCTTTTCGCGTATGTTTCTTCATTTTCATTTGTGTTTCTTTTTTCTCTGTCTCTTAATCCAATCTTTCTTTCTTTCTGTAACTGATTTGACACTGAATTCACCCCACCCTTCCCTGTCCTTCCTTGGTTTATTCCTCAGCCTTTTAATGTTATTATTTAAAGATGGGAGACAGGCTGCTGAGATAAGCTGTTGATCCTGTTGCTCACCAAGGCCCAGAGGCCTAGTTATTGCCACTGCGCAGTTACCAGCTTACACTTCCAGCGACATTGCAAACAAAAAAAACGTTAAAACCTAAATGTGCAGGAGGCAGTTTATGGGAAATGCCACGAGGTGCAATTTAAGGACAAAAATTATTTATTGTGGGCGCTATTATTTGAAAGATTTCTCCGTTTCTTCAGCGTGAGCCCTTTGCCCCTTCTCCGCGCCAGCTTATCAACGCAGGCTCTTACCGAGGTCCATGTCTGCTGCCTTGGGACGCTGTGAGTAGGGGACGCCTTTGTAGCACGCATCCAATAACTTATCCTTCACTTGCATGACAGTGTCGCAGTTCAGCACTTTGACAGGGATCTCGGGGGCGTTCTCGTTCTCAGGGTTCACGCAGTTCAGGGTCTGTCGAAGAAAGCAGATGTGATCCACATGCCGTCGGTGCCCCCACCCCCCGCGGAAACAGAGGGAGGGCACTCGCAAAAGCGGCACCATTGGGCCTCTCAAGAGTGCCCTCTCTCTGCGTCTGACCGCTCCGCGCAAAACCGCCTCCTCGGAATTAGGGCCCCGGGGCCAACATTTACCCACCCCCCCACCCCCACTCAACTGACATCTCAAAATCCGGATTATCAGGTCATTTATCACATCGCTGATCGTGGGATCTTGCTGTGCAAGAATTGGCTGCCGCTTTTCCTGGACTTCATTGAGTGTGGGAGAATCTTTGTTCCTACAGGGTGCAATCAATGACCCCCATTCCGGCACTTGTGCTGGGAAACAGGCCGCACGTCCTTTTGTTTGAGATGTTAAACTGAGGCCCCCATCTGCAAGATCAGTAAAAGATCCCGTGGCCACTATTCACAGAAGAGTCAAGCATGGGCGTTGTGGGGTGGGGGTGGGGGGTTGCTCAGTCCTGGTGTCCAGGGCCAACAACAGTCAACCCTCAACTAAAACAGGTTATCTGGTCATTTTCACATTGCTGATTGTGGGAGCTTGCTGTGCGCAAATTGGCTGCCCCTATTTCTGACATTTCATCAGTGAGTACACTTCAGTAGCATTGCCTGTAAAGGGCTGTATCGGATATCCCGAGGCAGTAAAATGTACTTTTAGTCACCGGTCCTAATCTCTCCTGTGGCTCGCTGTCAAATTCTGTTTGACCGTGGCCTCTGTGAAGCGCCGCCGGACGATTTGCCACACCAAAGGCGCTATATAAATGCAACTTGTTGCTGATTCTACGATGACCCCCAATTTGGAGCTTGCGGTAATCAACCAGCAGGGAGTTACAGAAGAGGAGGTGAGACTCTTCATCTCAACCCGTAGGGTGGGGTTGATAGGAGGAGGGGAGAGGGGGGGGTGTGGGAGAGGCTCAGGAGAGATGGGGGTCGGGGGGGTGGGGGACAGAGGGGGGAGCCGGGGGGTGGGGAGAGAAAGGAACCGGGAAGCGAGTTGGCAAAACACCGAGAACATGAGAGGGTGAAATTAATTTTTAAACATCCAGGACAAGGCACAAAATAAATCTTCCAGCTTAAAAAAAAGGAGTTAAACAGACCATCCCGCTGGTTTTCCACCATGGATGGGCTTGGAATTTGGAATCCGAATTGAATATTAACTGAGCTCGACAGATGTTGCAGCTCATGTATCACCTTGGCACAGGAAGTGGCGAGATGGGCATGAGGGATGAGCGTGGTAACGTTAAATGCCAAGTTTGGAATGTTCTAGGATTTTCCCTTTGGGCGATGAGGAACATTGGCGTTGATGGATGAAAAAGCACCCAGTCTTCTGACAGGCCGAGGCAGCTCTCCCAGTGTCCACGACTGAGAAGGTCCAGGCCGCTGGGGTCCCCCCAAACCGAGATTTTGGGGGTAGTGAGCTCCGGCACAGCAAAGGCTGCCGTGGAGTTCAGGCTGAGCGCTAACAGCTGCGAGGCCGCTTTTAAGTCCTCGCTCGTGTTTCTGATCAGTGGGCGTGGCCCTAATGGGACAGATTGAGGACATACTGCTGCTGCTGCAAAATAAAGCCTGTCAAAAAGTAGATGTTTGTTTTTTTCTTAAGCCCTGGCAGTTAAAACAATTCCCATCACGATGAGCTTCTCCCACTCGGGAGCTAAAACCCCTCTTCACCTTCGGAGCTGATGTGACCTCACCCCGCCCCCCAGGGTCAAATCAATTTCTGAGGCATTAAAGCTGGAGTCACACCAGGAAAGGTTAGGGAAGCCCCGGTCAAAGGCACTTACCACTGTCTTGTAGTCAATCTGCTGACGGATGAGCTTGTCCTCACTCAGAGAGTAGCGAGCCTCCCCAGTGATGGCGTCGATGGGCCCTTTCTCCATTTGCTGCTTGATGGCGCAGTACAGCATGAAGAGTGGCTCCCCGGCACATTCCTACACAGCACAAAGCAACAACGGGAAAGAGTGAGCCCCACCTCTCCTGGTCTCTCGGTGCCCCAACCCCGTTTCGTGCGGAGACTGGCAACACCCCTGTTAGCGCCAAGCAAGAACTAATATTGCTGGCCCTTACCGGACAGGGCTACGGGTTCCATCGCAGGGTTAACTGAGCTCAGTCCAGGGGGCACTGCAGCCGGCTTCAAGGGACTCCCCGGGGTTAACGGAGGGGAGGAAGGGGCAAACTGGCTCCTGCTCACTCTGCAGTTAACCTCCCCTCAACCATTGGAGATGCTGGAGTCCAGTGTAAAATGAAGACAACATTGAATCATAGATGGCAGGTTTAGAGAGATGGTAGCGTGGTGGTAATGTCACCGGACTTGTAATCCAGAGGCCCAGGCTAATGGTCTGGCCCAGAGGCCCGGGCTAATGGTCTGGCCCAGAGGCCCAGGCTAATGGTCTGGCCCAGAGGCCCAGGCTAATGGTCTGGCCCAGAGGCCCAGGCTAATGGTCTGGCCCAGAGGCCCAGGCTAATGGTCTGGCCCAGAGGCCCAGGCTAATGGTCTGGCCCAGAGGCCCAGGCTAATGGTATGGCCCAGAGGCCCAGGCTAATGGTATGGCCCAGAGGCCCGGGCTAATGGTCTGGCCCAGAGGCCCGGGCTAATGGTCTGGCCCAGAGGCCTGGGCTAATGGTCTGGGGACATGGGTTCAAATCCCACCACGGCAACTGGTGGAATTTAAATTCAATTAGTAAGTCTGGAATATGAAGCTAGTCTCAGTAATGGTGACCGTGACAACTATCATCGATTGTTGTAAAAACCCACCTGGCTCACTAATGAAGGGAATCTGCTGTGTTTACACAGACTCTTTACTGTGCTCTGAAATGGTCTAGCAAGCCACTCAATTTAAGGGCAATTAGGGATGGGCAACAAGTGCTGACCTTGCCAGCAATACCCACATCCCATGAAATAATAAAGGGAAAAAGAACTTGCTGTTAAGTAGTTTTCTCTGAAAAAAGATTCAGTCTTGGGAATGGTGGTGTCACTGGCAAGGTTGGCATTTACAGTCCATCCCCTAGTTACAGATCTGGGGATGGGGGCAGGAAAGAAGATTTGAGGTTAACCAGCCATGAAAGATGAAGCAGACTCCAGGGGCTCCATGGTCTACTCGCTCTCTTAATTCTTCTGTTCTTACCCCAAGAAGGTGTTGGTGGGCCTTCTTTTGGGTCGGAGTGGCTTGGTGAGCTACAGAGGGCCATTAAATGTCAACCACTGGGGTCACTCATAGATTGGGCCAGATAAGGATGGCAGATTGCTTGCCCTAAAACCAACATCTTTGAGGTTACTTTCGCTGATGCCAGATTTATAGTTCCAGGTTCCATGGTGACGATGAATTGTCATAAAAACCCACCTGGTTCACTAATGTCCTATAGAGAAGGAAACCTGCTGGCCTTACCCGGTCTGACCTTCATGTGGCTCTAGACCCACAGCAATGTGGGTTATTAACCATATTGCTACATGGGCCCTCCATGAGGTGAATCTGCCCACACGCACCATCAAATGTGATTAATGCTACTTGGGTAAAATTCTGGAATATGCCCTGTGCCAATGGGCCTGGAATATATCCTGTGCCAATGGGCTCCCTACCATGGAGCGTGGAGTTAACTTCATCAGGGAAGAAACATGAGGAATACACCAAAGAGAAACATCAACCTTGCCTTGAATTTGTGAATGGTAGTGGGTCTGGGACTAGCTTCATGTTGGTCCTCACTTGCTGTCATGGCAACCGGTTCTTAGAGGAGGCTGGAATTCGGGGTGTCTTTCTCCAGAGTCGCAATCGTTGGGAGGATTGACACTCATGAAGGAGAAATTGTGGATAGCTCATATTTTCCCCTGCCTTCCCCAAAGGCACATGTGGTTTTTGCCCCCATCACTGGCAGCATAGCCCCTGAACTCTACTGGCATCGTAGCTGAGCGTGAAGGAATTTGTCCGACCCCCCCCCCATCGGGACTGCAGTAAGAATCCAAGAGCAGTCTTTTCCACAAACCCTTGCTCAAATACTTCAATAGATGCAGCACTCTCTCCTCCTGTACATCCCCACTCTCACAGACAGAAAGAAAAACAGAAAAAGAGAGGGTTGGGGACGCAGTTGCAGGAAGAGAAGAGGGAAGGAGAAAAGAAAGAGGGAGGGAGAGGGGGAAAGAGAGAAAGAAGAAGCAAAAATGTGTTTCGCAGATGGAAGAACGCGAGGAATCAGAATGAGGAAAATTGGGAATAGGCAGAGAGATACATAAACAAAGCAAAGAGGACATAGAAGCAGTGAGGCCATGAATAAGCACAATAGGTGAAGTAGGATGAAAGGCTTTACATAGCAAGCAGTTCAGTGAGCAAGAATATATTCTCCACAATTATTGTCATAGAGTCGAGCAAATAGCAAACAGCTTTCAGAGACTAACAGGCATCTTTACTGAACAAAACACTGAAAAACTTTGATGAGCATCAAACAGTAGAAAAACAAAGTGGAGGAGGGAACAACTCACTTGGCCCAAAGTAGCTTGGATGGAGAACCAGGCTTCATATTGTTAATTCATGTTACAGTCACATGATTGTTCCTGGTAATCCTACGTGCCTCATTTTGCCTCTCCTGTGCTTGCTCCAATTGAGAGCACTAACAATCCTCCGCTCACCATATGCTGTTAACATCTCCTTATCATCTCTGATAATTAAACAGACAGCTGCTAACGAGCTTCAACACACATACATCACAGCCAGGACCTCCGACACCACGCTTGTCTCAAAAATTATCTTTAATCTGTGAATTTGACTTCATTAAAGTCAGTCGGGTGAGGAAGGGTTGCGGGGGGGGTGGGGGGGTGGGGGGGGGAATATCCTGATGTCGTAGCTTCTTTCAGCCAATTATCTGAGGCCTGGCAAACTGGGCACTGACCACCTTCCCTGCCCGAGCGGTGTAGAATCACATCAGTAGCCACACAGCTTGCAATGCTGCAGTGACAGAAACGCAACTTCTGTTTCTACAACATTCATCACATGGAGGGCCGGATGAATTCGGAGGGCGAGAAGAAAAGGGGAAATCAGATACTGTCGGGGAAGGCAGGGAGGCACAATCAACGTGGGGCGTAAGCAGGAACAGATGTCAAGGAATTCAGGAAAGGTGTTGAAGGACAGTGGCCCAGGTAGAATTCTAGCCATCACCCGATGGGCGTCAAAGAGCCGGCACAGAAATGATCGGCCGAATGGCCTCCTTTTGTGTTGCAAATTCCGTTGACAATGTGCATAGCCAGGTCCCACCAACAGCGAATGGGAGGGATAAGCCAGTTGTTTCGTTGGTGTAAGTTGAGGAGTGAATGTTAGGCAGGGCCTTTGGAAGACCACCTCAACTCTTCATGTGAAGATGGCTCCTCGCCAGCCAATCAGCACCCTTTTTCCCTCCTGCGGTATAAATTGTGGTGATCGTTTGAAATTTGGTATTCTTGTGCTTGTCCTGATGAGCGCAAGATGAAAAGCTTCAGCAAAATGTCTCTCTTTTTGGTGCATGTAGATTCACCGCCAGGACACTGCTGCCAGCAAAAAGGCCCAGGAGGAGAATCATAGGTGACTTTAAAAATCAAATGATGTTATTTTGTTCATTAGTTTTAGAAATATTGGAGATTTGCTTACAGGTGGAAGCAGGTTGGGGGGGGAGGGGGGGGGGGAAGAAAGGCTGTTTGATGGACAGTAAAGAGTCATCCAATCAGGTGGCGAGGAGCCCGCCCGTTGTCCAATCAGTAACAGAAGGTGGGGAAACCAGGAAGATGGACAGGTGAGGCAACCAATGGCGGAAGCAGGGAGCGATGAAAACTCCACGAATACGTCCAATCAGATTTGGTAACTCTACCACCAGCACAAGGAGAAAACAAGAGAGATTCCCAGAAAAAAAAAACCTGTCAGTTTAAAAAAAAAGTACATAAAAAAGAAAATAAAACAGAAAAGGAAGGTTTGATACCAGGCGCCGTGGAACTGTGCTGCTTCCGAGCAACATTCGGGCAAATGTACCCACACGCTAACCCAAAAACCTGAGGCAATCGATCTCACAGTTCAAAGGAGGGAATCCATGAATCACAGTTGCCATGGTGACTGAGGCAAGCAATGTTAATCAGAAACCAGAAAGATGGTTTTTAAAGGACAAAAGAAAAACTCCATTCCGCTCGCTGAAGACCACGTTCCACAGGGGGCAACGTGAAGGGTTCCCAAGAAGATCTGGTGCCCCTGAATCTCACTCTTTCGCTTGTCTGCCAACCTCTATTCAGGAGGCCCGTACATCTTCAAAATGAAAAAAAAAAAAGCAGCAAACATTTTCATCTGCAATTGTTGGGTAAGATAGACACCGATGGAGAAACTCAGAGGAGCAGAATGGACGTCAAACAACAGCTTTCCCGGGGTGAGCTGCTCAAATTCTGCTCACTAAATCGCAAGATTTGCGTGGATGAAGATGCAACTTTGCCTGGTTTCATCTTATCCTTCCAGAATACCAATCATACCATCTTCTCAGTTGCAGTACCCTGCTGATTATTAAGTGAATCTCGTATCCTGCCTCCTGTTGGGATACAATTCAGTGGGCATTAACTCTCACAGATACAGTTTTGTGGGCACTGACTCTCACTTGGGTACAGTTCCGTGGGCACTGACTCCCACTTGGGTACAGTTCCGTGGGCACTGACTCTCACTGGGGTACAGTTCCGTGGGCACTGACTCCCACTTGGGTACAGTTCCCTGGGCACTGACTCCCACTGGGGTACAGTTCCCTGGGCACTGACTCTCACTGGGGTACAGTTCCGTGGGCACTGACTCCCACTTGGGTACAGTTCCCTGGGCACTGACTCCCACTGGGGTACAGTTCCCTGGGCACTGACTCTCACTGGGGTACAGTTCCGTGGAGACTGACTCTCACTGGGGTACAGTTCCATGGGCACTGACTCTCACTGGGGTACATTTCCATGGGCACTGACTCTCACTGGGGTACAGTTCCGTGGAGACTGACTCCCAATTGGGTACAGTTCCATGGGCACTGACTCCCAATTGGGTACAGTTCCATGGGCACTGACTCTCACTGGGGTACAGTTCCGTGGAGACTGACTCCCAATTGGGTACAGTTCCATGGGCACTGACTCCCAATTGGGTACAGTTCCATGGGCACTGACTCTCACTGGGGTACAGTTCCGTGGAGACTGACTCCCAATTGGGTACAGTTCCATGGGCACTGGCTCTCACTTGGGTACAGTTCTGTGGAGACTTACTCCCACTTGGGTACAGTTCCGTGGGCACTGACTCCCACTTGGGTACAGTTCCGTGGGCACTGACTTTCACTGGGGTACAGTTCCCTGGGCACTGACTCTCACTTGGGTACAGTTCTCTGGGCACTGACTTTCACTGGGGTACAGTTCCCTGGGCACTGACTCTCACTTGGGTACAGTTCCCTGGGCACTGACTCTCACTAGGGTACAGTTCCGTGGGCACTGACTCTCACTGGGGTACATTCCATGGGCACTGACTCTCACTTGGGTACAGTTCCCTGGAGACTGACTCTCACTGGGGTACATTCCATGGGTACTGACTCCCACTTGGGTACAGTTCCCTGGAGACTGACTCCCACTTGGGTACAGTTCCCTGGGCACTGACTCTCACCGAGGTACAGTTCCGTGGGCACTGACTCTCACTGGGGTACAGTTCCCTGGGCACTGACTCTCACTGGGGTACAGTTCCCTGGGCACTGACTCTCACTGGGGTACATTTCCCTGGGCACTGACTTTCACTGGGGTACAGTTCCCTGGGCACTGACTTTCACTGGGGTACAGTTCCGTGGGCACTGACTCTCACTGGGGTACAGTTCCCTGGGCACTGACTCTCACTGGGGTACATTTCCATGGGCACTGACTCTCACTTGGGTTCAGTTCTGTGGGCACTGACTCTCACTTGGGTTCAGTTCCATGGGCACTGGCTCTCACTTGGGTACAGTTCTGTGGAGACTTACTCCCACTTGGGTACAGTTCCGTGGGCAGTGACTCCCACTTGGGTACAGTTCCGTGGGCAGTGACTCTCACTTGGGTACAGTTCCCTGGGCACTGACTCTCACTGGGGTACAGTTCCCTGGGCACTGACTCTCACTAGGGTACAGTTCTGTGGGCACTGACTCTCATTTGGGTACAGTTCTGTGGGCACTGACTCTCGCTTGGGTACAGTTCTATGGGCACTGACTCTCACTTGGGTACAGTTCCATGGGCAGTGACTCTCACTTGGGTTCAGTTCCATGGGCACTGACTCTCACTTGGGTACAGTTCCCTGGAGACTGACTCTCACTTGGGTTCAGTTCCATGGGCACTGACTCTCACTTGGGTACAGTTCCCTGGAGACTGACTCTCACTTGGGTTCAGTTCCATGGGCACTGACTCTCACTTGGGTACAGTTCCATGGGCACTGACTCTCACTGGGGTACAGTTCCATGGGCACTGACTCTCACTTGGGTACAGTTCCATGGGCACTGGCTCTCACTTGGGTACCGTTCCGTGGGCACTGACTCCCATTTGGTACAGTTCTGTGGGCACTGACTCTCACTTGGGTACCGTTCCGTGGGCACTGACTCCCATTTGGGTACAGTTCCATGGACACTGACTCTCACTTGGGTACATTTCCATGGGCACTGACTCTCACTTGGATACAATTCCCTGGAGACTGACTCTCACTGGGGTACAGATCCGTGGGCACTGACTCCCACTTGGGTACAGTTCCGTGGGCACTGACTCTCACTTGGGTTCAGTTCCATGGGCACTGACTCCCACTGGGGTACAGTTCCATGGGCACTGACTCTCACTGGGGTACAGTTCCATGGGCACTGACTCTCACTGGGGTACAGCTCTATGGCACTGATTCCTACTGAGGTACAGTTCCATGGGTTACAACTCTCATTGCGAAATATGCTGTGGGCAGCAATTCTTTCTGGAATAACAGCGCCGTGGGCAGCAATTCTCGCTCGCGTACAGTTCTGTAAATGTGTTTCTTGCTGTGGTACACTTTCATGGGTCCTGACTCTCACTGAGGTAAAGCTCCATGGCACAGTGTCGCATGGAGTACAGGGTAATCCAAATGTAGGCCAGGCTCAGAAGAAGCGATTTGGAGGGGGTGACTGAAATCTTAGTCAAAAGAGGGAGGTTTTGAGGAGGGTCCTAAAAGAGGATAGAGAGGAGGAGAGGATTAGCCAGGGAACTCCAGCGTTTAAGGCCTCAATATGTGAAGGGAGAAGCAGCAATGCCAGTGCTCAGGGTGTGGCTACGTGCGCAAGAGATCAGAACTAGGGGGGGAACGCTGAAGGACATTTGAGGGAGCTCCGGCGAAATTTTCTACGGGAGTGGGAAATGAAAAATCGAGAGGGTTTGAAATAGAGACTCTGATTGTTCCAGGTTATGATATCAAGATAGGCAGCTGGAAAGATTAGAGGTCACCTTAGGAATCAGTGAGAGGAGAGCAGGGAGTCCAGTGTGATTACACAAAACACCGCGGGGTGCAGGAATGGTTGAGGTCGGCGCAGATGGACCCTCACGCCCAGCTAGTGATTCGGAAAGGGAGACTGAGGCCCAACAATTTCCTCGCGCAGTCAGGCTCCTCTGTTCCATTACGCGCCTGGGAGTGCAACAAACCGTGCATTCAAAACGTAGCAGAAAAAAACATTCGCTGCCTTTCAAATAAATGATCTTTCTTTTCCGCTTAGGATGAGGCTTAATGGAAAAAAATTTAATAATCCAATTTATTTCTTTGAAATTGATGTTTGATTTGGACATACATCCTGCTTTAAACTATCAGTGCCTCCACACAATCCTATTATTTTATTTATAAAGCAATGGTCACTATCTCCTCCAACATGACTGAAATATACATTATTTGGACAGCACACCGCACTTCAACATGAGCCTGTCAGCGCAGATGCAATTTCTACTCTTCAACTCATTGATGTCGGATGTTCCAGGACTTAAAAGCAAAAAAGCCTAACTTGTGGCATGCATTATTGATGAAGAACGCACTTTGGAGACTTCTGATAGACAGAATTCCTGATTTTCCAGCATGTTAGCTCAGCTCTATCCTTGGAATTACAATGGCGGGATCTGGACATGACATCCACTTCTTGATCATCGAGCCAAACTTCTTGATCATCGAGCCAAACTTTTTGCTTTGAACTTATGAACCTGAATTCTGATTGGTCCCTCTTCACCAAGGCCCCTCCCCCCTGAAAAACATACGTGTTGCCTTTTCCTGTTTGGCCACTGGCGTTGGATTGAAGAGGCTTAGACGGGTTGCCAACTCTTTAGGGCTGCCCTTGGAGTCCCCAGGATTGAACTAAAGCATCATCTCCAGGGTACTTTGAGATTTCCAAACGTTTTTGCCTCTCCTGCTTTGATATCTCTATCACATAGAAACGTAGAAACATAGAAAGTAGGAGCAGGGGTAGGTCATTCGGCCCTTCGAGCCTGCTACACCATTCAATATGATCATGGCTGATCCTCTATCCTTTATCACCTTTTAAACAAAAGGAGTTCTTCCTGATATTTCTATTTTAAATTTACCAAAGAGGTGATGAACAGAACATGAGATGCTAAGAAAAAAAGAGAGCAGACCAAGTATGAAAATGCTGATAAAAGCAGCTCACTTGATTGGCACCCCATCCACAAACATTCACTCCCTCCACTACCGACGCACAGTGACAGCAGTGTGTGTACCATCTAAAAGATGCACTGCAGGAACTCGCCAAGGCTCCTTAGACAGCACCTTCCAAACCCACGACCACTACCATCTAGGAGGACAAGGGCATCAGACACATGGGAACATCACCACCTGGAAGTTCACCTCCAAGTCACTCTCCAACCTGACTTGGAAATATATCGCCGTTCCTTCACTGTCACTGGGTCAAAATCCTGGAACTCCCTCCCTAACAGCACTGTGGGTGTACCTACACCACATGGACTGCAGCGGTTCAAGAAGGTAGCTCACCACCACCTTCTCAAGGGAAACTAGGGATGGGCAATAAATGCTGGCCCAGCCAGTGACGCCCACATCCCATGAATGAATAAAAAAAGAACAGAGGTTGAAGAGGTGATGCAGGGAAGACTGGGAGCTTAGAATTGAGACACAAGCCACTTGAAGGGCAACAAGTTTTAGAGAGGGAAACACATGAAAACAAGAAATAGGAGGAGTAGACCATTCGGCCCATCGAGCCTGCTCTGCCACTCAATATGATTGTAGCTGATCTTGGGCTTCAACTCCACTTTCTGGCCCAATCCTCTTAATTCTCTGAGAAACCAAAAACCTGTCTATCCTAGACTGAGATGTATTCAACGATGATGCATCCAAAAACCTCTGGGGTCGTGAGTTCCAAAGATTCACAGCCCTTTGGGTGAAGAAATTTCTCCTCACCTCAGTCTTAAAGGATCAGGTCCCTATCCTGAGACCGTGCTCCCGCTTTTTACATTCCCCGACCTGTGGAAATGATCTCTCAGCGTCTACCCTATCCAGCCCCTTCGGGATCTTGAATGTTTCAACACGGTCATCTCATTCTTTTAAACTCCAGAGAATATTGGCCCAATTTACTCAACCTATCATGGTGGAACAACCCTCTCATCTCAGGGACCAACCTAGTGACCCTCCACTGTACCGCCTCCAATGCAAGTACACCCTTCCTGAAAGGCAACTGGATACACAGGGGCTCACATTAAGCACAATATAAAGTACAAGTCGAGATTTAAGTTGGTTCAGTCTTACCTTCAAAAACTTGTACAATAGGAAGGTAAACCAATTGGTCAGCATCTTCTCAGCAACAGACTCAGTCCTGTTTAAAAAAAAATATTGTAAATATCTATATAGAGAGCAATGTCATTTGTTTAATGTTTACAGTATGATGACCATCTTCATCTCTAGATGATCTGCGAGCATTTAGTTTTACATAAACTGGTTAAAATGTCAGTCCTGGATTTTAACTAATTATTCTTGACCCAGCAGGGCAAATATTGGTTATCCCAACTACTATCATAGGCAACCAGTAGGAATTTGGGACGGTCAGGGAGGTTAGTGAGTCAGGGATTGGCGGGGGCAGGGGGTCGGAGAGATCAGTGATTCAGGGATTGTAGAAATGAGTGAGTGAGGGATTGTAGGGGTTGGAGAGATCAGTGATTCAGGGATTAAGGGAGGGGAGGTTGGAGAAATCAGTGCGTCAGGGATTGGGGGGTCGGAGAGATCAGTGAGTCAGGGATTTGGGGGGGTTGTAGGAATCGGTGAGTGAGGGATTGAGGGGGTCAGAGAGATCAGTGAGTCAGGGATTAAGGGGATCAAAGAGATCAATGAGTCAGGGAGTGGAGGGAATTAGAGAGATCAGTGAGTCAGGAATTGGGGAATCAGAGAGATCAGTGAGTCTGGGATGGGGGCGGGGGCCAGAGAGAGCAGTGTGTCAGGGATGGGGGCATTAGCGAGATCAGTGAGTCAGGGATTGAGGGGGTATCAGAGGGCAGTGGAAGTGAGGGATTTGGGGTCTGAGAGATGAACAGGAGTCAAAGCTTTTTGAGGGAGTGGGGCAAGGTTTCAAGAGGTCAATGAAAACCAGGTTACCACCAGTTTGAGAATTTCTAATCGTTGAAATGGAGCCTGATCTCTGTTTACAGGGAACTCAATTGGAGTAATCCGAATAGACCAATCAGAAGTTTAAAAACTCTATGGACCACACCAGGTAAAGGAGGACTTTCATTTATCTGTTCTTCATGGGGGTGAGGAAGGGGGCATTGGCGTCAATATTTGTAGCTCCACTTGACCAGTATGTTCTTCTCCAGTGCAAGATACTGAGGACTCAAAAATTCAAGCCACATGTTCTGACTGTGGATTACCAACAACAACTTGCATTTAAAAAACACCTTTAAAGAAATAAAAGGTCTCAAGGTGGCCAAAAGCTTGGTCAAAAAGGTAGATTTTGAGTAGGGTCTTAAAGGAGGACACAGGGAGAGGTGGAGAGGTTTAAGGAGGACATTTCAGATCTCAGAGCCCAGGCACCTGAAGGTATGGCCACCAATGGTCTGGGATGCACAAAAGGCCAGAATTGGAGGAGTGCGGAGATCTGGGAGGGTTGTAGGGCTGGAGGAGGTTACAGAGATTGGGAGGAGTGAGGCCATGGGGATTTGAAAAGAAGGATCAGAGAACTTACATTAAACTACCAAAGCTTTCAGCAGTGCCGCCTGCCAAGAACTGTATCTACCAATATTCCAGAGGAACACTAGAAACGTGATTATGTCAAAGCAATAATAAAACACTGTGTTCAAGACCGAACTCACTTCATTCACAGTTAGTTTGAGTGTGCAGGGATTTTAACTGCAACTTACCTGGGATACTTTCTAAAGGCTGCACTTCACTACCAAACTGTCTCTGATCTCAGACTTCCTTTCAACACTGACCAATTAATTAAATCCCTAAAGTCACAGGCACACAAGACAGATTCACCATAAGCTGACATTTCCTACTGGTAATTGGAACTTTCTTTTCGAACAAACATCACTTGAACAGTAGCCTCGGACCATGTCAACGAAATTAATGTGTTACTTCCTTGGAGCTAATCCCTAGGTTTAACAAACGCAGGGACCTGAGTGTTGGGAAATGGAATAAGTTTCCCATCTCAAATACCCACTGTTCACATCAAACACTCCCAGGACAGTTACAGCACAGGGTTAGATACAGAGTAAAGCTCCCTCTACACTGCCCCCATCAAACACTCCCAGGGCAGGTACAGCACGGGGTTAGATACAGAGTAAAGCCCCCTCTATACTGTCCCCATCAAACACTCCCAGGACAGGTACAGCACGGGGTTAGATACAGAGTAAAGCTCCCTCTACACTGTCCCCATCAAACACTCCCAGGACAGGTACAGCACGGGGTTAGATACAGAGTAAAGCTCCCTCTACACTGCCCCCATCAAACACTCCCAGGACAGGTACAGCACGGGGTTAGATACAGAGTAAAGCTCCCTCTACACTGTCCCTATCAAACACTCCCAGGACAGGTACAGCACGGGGTTAGATACAGAGTAAAGCTCCCTCTACACTGTCCCCATCAAACACTCCCAGGCCATAGTCAGCAGCAAAGATCTCATGTCTGACAGAACAATATGTTTTTGCCTCAACTTCAGAAGAGATCCACTTAACTGCAATTTTTTGCACACTGGGACAAATGGCAGGACTGTCTTGTGGTGTAGGTTTACCCCAGCTGGGTTTGAAATCTGCCTACGGTTACTTCAAGACCTTGACCGACTGCAGAGAATCGGCAGCACTTCCGATAACTCTGAGCAGAAACCTAACCCAGGTCTTTGAGGTGAGAGGACAGCTACTAAATAACTGCTTACCCAACAAAGCCAGAAACTGAAGACCAATGGTCCCAGGAAATGTAAATTCAAAAAACTGAGATGATCCTTATGCAAAATCATTGAATCAGAAAAGCTAAAAGGAGCCACATTAAAACGAAAATATTTCCCAGCAGAGAAAGCAAGAGCAAAAGAGAGATAGAGAGGGAGAGAGAGAGATAGCACACACATGCAATGGCTGGTCTTCTCAAAGTGGTCGGCAATCTTTTAAGCAAATACTGAATTCCAATTAAAATCTACCAATTAAGTTAATTATCCAACTTAATACATAAATCATCCAAAACGTCACCTCAGATCTGACTACACTTCAACAGTGTTGCATGATAATGACCTTGGAAACATCTCCTGCAAAGTAATTAAAATTTTTCTTGATTACCAGTGCTTATTAATTCTAATTTGCTCACAGCTCTTGTACAGACCAAGAGCGTGAGTGAGCGCAAGAGGGAGAGCGTGAGAGGGAGAGAGAGCGAGAGAGAGAGAGCAAGCAAGAGAGAGTGGTAACAAGAAAGCATGAGAGAACGGGTGAGAGCGCACGAAAGAGAGTGAGCGAGAGAACACCGGGGAGGAAGAGATTGCCTACAAGGAGTGGGGAGGGGAGGAGAGCACTCCCGTGTGGAGGGGTGTGGGGAGAAGACCCCTCGTGCGAGGGGGAGAGCTAAGAGGCAACAAGTCTGGATATTTATTTTATTCATTCACGGGATGTGGGCTTCACTGGCTGGACCAGCATTTATTGCCCATCTCTAGCTGCTCTTGAGAAGGTGGTGGTGAGCTACTGCCTTGAACTGCTGCAGTCCCTGTGGTGTAGGTACACCCACAGTGCTGTTAGGAAGGGAGTTCCAGGATTTTGACCCAGCGACAGTGAAGGAACGGCGACATATTTCCAAGCCAGGATGGTGAATGACTTGGAGGGGAACTTCCAGGTGGTGGTGTTCCCGTCTGTCTGCTGCACTTGTCCTTCTAGATGGTAGTGGTCGTGGGTTTGGAAGGTGCTGTCGAAGGAGCCTTGGTGAGTTCCTGCAGTGCATCTTGTAGATGGGTGGAGGAGAAAGAGACCTCCTGGAGGTGAAGCCAGTGAATTTATTCAAGGCAGAGTTAGACAAATTTTTGATTGACAAGGGAGTCAAGGGTTATGGGGGGCAGACAGCAAAGTGGCATTGAGACACAACCAAATCAGCCATGATCGTATTGAATGGTGGAGCAGGCTCGAACAGCTGAATGGCCTACTCCTGCTCCTAAGTCCTTAATTTTCCTATGTCAGAAGTCTTTGGCGGTAGCCATGTTTTGGTGTTGGGTTTTTGTACTTGTCCAGGGTACAAAATACAAGCATCAAGTACTCTGAGGACAGACATACAAAATGCTTATATCAGGATTAAAGCTCTTTTTACTCTGGCCTAGCATTGGGCCTGATTCTCATCCTCAAAACACTGTCTCCATTGCCTGCCATTCTTATTTCATTCCCATACTAGGACATTTTGGATTTCCACACAGTGGTTTCTCTGAGTGAGATTGCCAGATCCAAGGCCATTTACAGTGATTCTACAGCACAGAAACAGGTCATTCAGTCCAATTAGTCATACTGTCCAATGCAAACCTCCTATCTCCATCAACCTATCCTTCTAATCCTTTCTCAGCCACGTGTTTATTCACCTTGACTATTCCAGTGTTAGCGAGTTCCACATTCTATCCACTCTCTGGGTAAAGAAGTATCTCCTGAATTCCCTATCGGATTCAGCGGTGAGTATCTTTGAAAGAGCTATCTATTAGTCCCTGCCCTTTCTCTATAGCCCTGCAAACTATTCCTTTTTCAAGTACGCATCTAACCTGGAATGCACTGCCTGGAAGTGCGTTGGAGGTAGGTTCAATTGAGGCTTTCAAGCGGCCTTTGAATAGCAACAACGTGCAAGGGTACGGGGAAAAGGCAAGAGAATGGGACTAAGTCATAATGCTCATTTGGGGGGGCGGTGCAGACACGATGGGCTGAATGGCCCCCTTCTGTGCCGTTGCAATTCTGTGACTCTGAAAGGGAATAGGCGAGGGTGCAGGGGGGAGCGGGGTGGAGCCCTTTTTGCTTACATGCTTAAGACGGAGGGAGGAAACCCTCTCTTCGAATGCATGGGGGGGCGGGGTCTCACATCTTGTGAGCATGGCGGGCTGGGGTCTGCCTTCAAATATCGGGGTCTTTCAATAACGCACGAGCAAATGCCAACTGCTTTTGCTACCTGGACTTGCTCCCCTAACTCCAGAAGGATAGACACCCTTGCCTTAAACCCAGCCCTAACTGCACTGATGTGAGACATTACATTTGTTATGCCAGCTAAATTAATTAATATTTAAACAACGCTGTACATGACCAAAAGCATTTTTGCACGCACTTGAGAATTCACTTAGCAAATCCATTTAACTGAGCCACAGTGGGAAAGGATGAGCACTGCAATACATGGTTAGTGTATAACAACAACGACAACTTGCATGCAGGTAGCGCCACTGTAGTTGTAAAGTGCCCCAAGGTGTTTCTCAGGCACAAGTATCAAACACAAATTTATCATTGAGCCACATGAGGAGGTATTAGGACCAGATGACCAAAATCTAAGTCAAAGATGCAGGTCTTAAGGGACAGAGAGCTAGAGAGGCCAAAAGGTTTTGGGAGGGAACTTCAGAGATTAGGGCTCATTATTTGAAGGGACGGTCACCAATGGTGGACCAATTAAAGCCAGGGATGTGCAATGGTCAGGCTGTAGAAACACCGAGTTCTTGGAGAGTTGTAGGGCTGGGGGACGTTACAGAGATAAGGAAGGGCAAAGTCGTGGAAATAAGGATAGGAATTTTCAAACTGATGCTTTGCCATTTTGGAAGCCAACATAGATCAGCGAGCACAGAGGGGGTGGTGGGTGAATGGAGCAGTGTGAGTTAGGGTACGGGCAGCAGAGCTTTGGAGGAGCTCATGTCCATGTGGAGTGTGGAAGATCGGAGGCTGGCCAGGAGTGTGTTGGGATCATCAGGTCTAGAGGTAACAAAGGCAAGGATAAGGTTACAGCACCAGATGAGCTGAGGCCGAAGCAGAATTGGGAAATGTTGGAGATGAAAGTAGACAGTCTTGGTGATGAGACAGATATGGGGCCACAAGCTCATCTTGAGGTGAAACATAACCAGGGTCAGGGAGAGGGATAATGGGAACTGGAGCTTCTCCTGTTTCTGGGTCCCTTATTTCCCACCCCCCTTCCACCCCTTTAACCCTCCCCCTCAATCATGCATGACATTGTTTGCCTTTTCAAGGTTCAATAACCAATTCATCAAATAATCTCAGAAAGGTCCTAGCAAAATTACAATGCCCATTGTTGGCATCTGCTTACAAATATCATCCAATTATATATGCAACACTAATACATTAATATCAAGAGCAGCAATGAGATAATGCAGTGATAATTTGTGTGTGCCATATAGGTGATCTCACTTTGCCAATTAAACAAACCAGAGAGTACAAATTTTACTGTAACAGCACCATGCAATATTGTCAATTTGCCAGGAAAATATCCCATTAGTTATTCTTAACACTGTGCAGACAATAAAATGATCTTGGTGATTTACTCAGCCCTCATTAACATGTCCTACATATTCCACCAAATGGACACAATGATGGCAAATTCATAGAAGGAGAAAGATTCAATACATGCAACCCAGATAAACAACGCAAGATTTTTTTCATTCTGTAGAAGTAGTAGAAGACTTTCTCCTGCCTGGGTGCATGATATTATTCAATATAATTATTTCATACAAGGGATGTAATTGTATTCTATTTTATCAGCAACCTCACAGGGTAGAAAGATTAAATGACACCTGACCAGCAAAGTGGAATGATTGGAAAACATAGGCCTTGACGGTCAGTGAGAAGCGTTAGAGCACTCAGGTGTCTCTGTGCAGCACAACTTTTAAAAGGCCAGGGGATAAATACTGAATGGTTCACAGTCGCATCTGTGTTTTCCTGATCAGTAAGTCAGAAGACTCTGCTGATTGCTGCTTCTCACTACAATATATTTTCAATTTCTACTGTGTGACACAACTTTATCACAATATTTCAATACCTCAAAAATTTCATAAAAGCATCAAGATAGAGTGTGATAATAAGTAAGTAGATTACAGGACAAGATTAAAGTCAATGGAAAAATGGAAAAGACTCTTGAGAATCGTGGGCAGTGCAAAACAGGTTAGCGATTCATTATAAGTCTATTATTCACTCCTGTCCTGGCAAGTTCACCCCACAAAGCCAGCTCATAGTAAACTTCCATTCGCAAAAAATTAAACAGAACTCCAACCATAAATCAACCCTCTGTTCGCAAGATAATTATGGATGAGAAAGGCCTCCTCACCTAGTTCATCTCATTCACCCAGGATGATTTACAAATATACATAACTTCCCATTTATTGAGAGTATTCCCCTCTCCCCGCTCACCCTTCAATACTCACGCAGTCTCATCCCACTCTCCCCTTCAATCGTCTCACCCTCTGGCATTCCACCATATCCCATCCAGCTCCCTGAAATACTGCTAACAGAATTGGTGGACGTTTCCTACGTGTGATTTGTGATGATTTCTACAATCCGATCTCACTCGTATCACCCAAGCTTCAGGTTTTGTGCCAACCGGGGAATCAAGCTTTAACAACTGGGGCGAGGGGGAGAGATCTTCCAGCAAAGTCTCAGGGTAACTGCTTCCTTTGAACCTCAAGACGCAATGCTACACATGGGGCAGAATTTTCTGTTTTGCCGCATAAAATGACGCGCGGTGACGTCGGGCGTGCATCCCGACGTCAACGCGTGTCGT
This sequence comes from Cetorhinus maximus, assembly GCF_964194155.1. Taxonomy (NCBI): domain Eukaryota; kingdom Metazoa; phylum Chordata; class Chondrichthyes; order Lamniformes; family Cetorhinidae; genus Cetorhinus; species Cetorhinus maximus. Next base: position 6,625,592 of record NC_135884.1, on the reverse strand, counting down.
TCCAGTCTTTCGTTCGGCGGGGCGCACACCAGAGTCGGCTGTGCACCCGCCGAACTGTCATAGGCCTGTTAAGGCCATTAGTGAACCAATTTAGCCAATTAACAGGGCTGTCCGTCCAATCTTAAGGTTGGCAGGGGGCAGGCGAAGAGCCCAATCGGCCTTCGCGTTTTGCATGAAGCCTCATCCACGAGCGGGATGAGGTTTCATGAAGGTTTTATTAAATAAATAAAAAATATTTTGACAGTTGATAAACATGTCCCAGCTCATGTGACCTTGTCGCATGAGGGGACATGTCTGAATAGTTTAATTCTTTCTTTTTTTTCAAACTTTCATTTTGATCTTAATCTCCCTGAGGCAGCTCCGTGCCTCAGGGAGGTTTCTGCACTCTTTCAGGTGACTCTCCCTCCTCCCCCCACCCGCACAGGTTAGCGCTGAGCCCTACCGGGCGCGCGTCACACTGGGCGGGCCTTAACTGGCCCACCCATGTAAAAAAGGCAGCGCACAGCCAGCCAATCGCGGGCGGCGATCAGCTCCACGCCTGCCCACGTCCAGTCCCAACCGACCCGCCCGACAGGGAGAAAATTCTCCCCTTGCTCCCGCCTCCTCTCGGAATAAATCACGCCACGCAGAGCAACCGAGTTTTATTCGTGTTAATGGTGTTGGCGTTCAGCTCCCGCGATGTCTCTGAGCTAAGAGAAAGCAGAGTACAAGCTGTCACAGCCAATTGCTTTCCCATGTTATGAGCATCACGCTGCAAGTGCACCAAGAGGGTGACTGACAAACAATTTCTTACTGTCACCGCGCCACCTCCCACCCCAGGATCTCAGGAAAACTAAACAACAGGAGCTTTCCTCTCGTCTGAAGACGCTCACCCGGCGCTGCCTGGGTCCCCATCACTGCCGCGGCAGCCGCACCCGAGGTTTGACGGCGGCTGGTGCATGGTGCTTGTTGCTGACACGGCTGCGCCGCTCAGTGGCCGCTCCTCTCATGAACTTGCACAGAGCCTGCCGGCAGAGAAACAAAGAGAGAGGAAGCAGACCTCACTCTCTCTCTCACTCTCCCTCTCCCCACAGCTAAAAAAAAAAACACTGCATTTTGAAATTCACGCATGCGCCGTCCATCTGCTGTGAGCGTGCCCACGAGCAGCGACATCATCGGCGCATGCACCCTCGGTTACAGGGCAGGCCGTGATAATGCACGCGGCATCTGTGTGTAGTGACATAATTGGCGCATGCGCGGTGGTCCTGGCAGGTTGGGTGCATCATGGTGATAACATTGCACACTGCTCCGCGCATGCGCAGAAATGCATGAGCAGAAATGCATGTGCAGATATGCATGAGCAGGAATGCATGCACAGACATGCATGAGCGGACATGCATGAGAGGACATGCATGTGCAGAAATGCATGAGCAGACATGCATGCGCAGACATACATGCGCAGAAATGCATGTGCAGACATGCATGTGCAGACATGCATGCGCAGAAATGCATGTGCAGACATGCATGCGCAGAAATGCATGTGCAGGCATGCAGACGCAGAAATGCATGCGCAGAAATGCATGTGCAGACATGCATGCGCAGAAATGCATGCGCAGAAATGTTGTCGACGGCCATTTGCGTTGGCAGGAGTTAGTGTAAAATATATTACACTGCCACCCCACTTTTAAAAAATTATACATTAAGCTATACATAATTTCCCAAAATACAATAGGACTAAACCAACATCAACAGTATCTGAAAATTTAACAGGTTGAGTTTCATATTTGTTTTTACTGTGATCACAATCAAAACATATATGACCAATACTGGCAGAGCAATTTACATGTAAATAAAATTATTTTCCTTAACACCAGTATGTGCTTAACAAAAATATCATTCGAGAAGAAATAATGAAAGGAACAATTTCCTCCTCCTTCCTTCCTACATACTTTCAATTAACCTACCTGACTTCATTCTCTTTCCGCCTGGGCATCCCCTTCCATTTCCATTAGCTGGACTCTGCTCTCTCAACACCTCTGACTGTGTCAAATCTGAACTTTGACTCTGACTACCAGCTCCACTCAATAGTTGGGACTGTCATTTTGACTGGTTGTCTTAATCGAAGACCCTGGTTCACTTTTATCTACTAGTAGATTCTGTAATACCAGCAAACCTCCATTTTCTTTCTGACTTTCACTTTGGACTGTCAGAGGAAATTGGGTTATGCAAGGTTTCTCCTGCTCTCCCTTTGTCAGCGCTGACCCTCCGACAGTGCAGCACTTCCTCAGTACTAACCCTCTGACAGTGCAGCACTTCCTCAGTACTAACCTTCTGACAGTGCAGCACTCCCTCAGTACTGACCCTCTGACAGTGCAGCACTTCCTCAGTACTAACCTTCTGACAGTGCAGCACTCCCTCAGTACTGACCCTCTGACAGTGCAGCACTCCCTCAGTACTGACCCTTCGACAGTACCGCACTCCCTCAGTACAGACCCTCCGACAGTGCAACAAACCCTCAGTACTGACCCTCTGACAGTGCAGCACTCCCTCAATGCTGATCCTCTAACAATGCAGCACTCGCTCAGTACTGACCCTCCGAATGTGCAGCATTACCTCCGTACTGACCCTCTGACAATGCGGCACTTCTTCAGTACTGATCCTCCGACAGTGCCGCACTCCCTCAGTACTGACCCTCTGACAGTGCAGCACTCCCTCAGTACTGACCCTCCGACAGTACAGCACTCCCTCAGTACTGACCCTCCAATAGTGCAACACTCCCTCTGTACAGACCTTCCAACAGTGCAGCACTCCCTCAGTACTGACCCTCCGACAGTGCAGCAGACCCTCAGTACTGACCATCTGACAGTGCAGCACTCCCTCAATGTTGATCCTCTAACAATGCAGCACTCTCTCAGTACTGACCCTCTGACAGTGCAGCACTCCCTTTGTACTGACCCTCTGACAATGCAGCAGTCCCTCAGTACTGGTCATCTGATAGTGGAATGTTCGCTCAGTATGACCCTCCAATTGTACAGCACTCCTTTGGTACAACCCTCCGACAGTGCATTACTCCCTCAATATTGTCCCCCCTCCCCACCCCCGAGCAAATGTTCTACACATCACTGATAGAGTTTCTCTCCAACCTTCATTAGATATGTGAATGCACCTAGTCTCCAATCTCCAATCATGTAGTTCTCCTTATCGCTTCGCTGGTTTTTCACCATGACCTTCTGACCAGCACTGAACTCCCTAATTTTCATGCCTTGTGTATCATGATTCATATTCACATTGTCTTGCTTTCCTCTTACTTTGCTATTGACGTCAGGCTGAAACAAACAAAACCTTGTCTTTGGAACGTGTTTAAACATTAACTCATAAGGTGAGCAACCTGTTGTGGACTAAGGGGTTATTCTGTAAGAGAACAGAAAATTGTCTAGCCTGCGTTGAAGAGAAACATGGAAATGAGTGCCTAGCTCGTCCCCTAGCAAGTACTCCTGCAAAGCCCTCTTCATGATCTGGACACTTCTTTCTGCAGCACCATTTGATGCTGGGTGATATTTTGGTTTTAGAGTGTGTTTGACTCCATTCCTACTCAGCAACATTTCAAACTCTTCTGACATAAACTGTGGAACATTATCTGACACCAACACCCTTGGCGACCCATAAATGGCAAACCAACTTCTCAATCAAAATCTCAATCGTTTTGGCTCTTGTGGTATTGGGCATAGACTGAACATTTATCCACTTGCTATTGCAATCGCCCAAAACAAGGTACTCTTTCCCTTTCACCTCCAAGAAATTGACATGCACCTGTCCCCACAGTTTTCCTGTGTTTGACCAAAGGAATGAAAAGATCATTTCTTGGATCATTTCTCATTCTGAGACGCACTTCACGACTTTTCACCAGGCTCTTCAATAGCTCGATCTACCTTTGGGTAGCTTCCTGCTACTTCTTTGATACAGACTGTCCTTGTGTGCGGAATAATGATTCTCAAACCTCAGAGGAGACAGCCTTGATCTACACTCTGTTCATTTCTGTGTGTGTGAAATACTCTTGCAATTTCTCGGCATCACACTCTCTAGGCCAACCATTCATGTCAAAAATTGAGCACTTTACTGAGCACCTCGCCCTTGTGAGTTTCTTCACTAATTTCTCTGGCAGACGATGGCATGTTATTTGTGAATGTAAAGTAATTCACCAGTAATTCAATGGCTAAAAATGAATCAGTCCTCACCGCCATGAAGTGACACTTGTGTTTTTTTAGCTTTGAAGCCATACTTGAAGTCGATCTTGGACTTTGCTGAACCTGACAATGTGCTCTTTTTTTTGGTCTGCTATTTAGAATGTTACCTAAGAAGCAGCACACTCCTTTCATCCCTCTTTGTACCTGACCCACGACACTCTGGGACACCGAGGGATCAGGGGGCAACTGATTCCTGTTATAAAATAACTCAGCCCAGGTTTATCACGACCTGGAATTCCATGTGGGTATGATCGACTTTACCACAGACGTAGCACTTTGACTGGAAACGGGGGCACTTAAATGGTTGGTGGCCACCACAGCCACGACCAGTGTTAGATTTCTAACTTTGAGACGGTGAAGCTGTTTGCTGTTGCCTGGATCTTTCTGAAATCCAGCGGACGTCCTGTGCGACTCAGGAAAACAAAACTCCCTCGCAATTTGCAACTACCTCTTTCTGCCATTTCCGTGGCTGTGGCCTCATTGCAGGTCTCCTTCCAGCTCAGCTTAATGCCTTTGTTCAAAAGCTTGGCCTGTATTTTATTGTTCTTTAGGCCTCCTACAAATGAGTCTCTAAGGTTGATTTCTTAAGTTCGTGCCATACCCACGATGATGAGAGTTTCTTTAACTCAAGAATGTCATCTGCAACCGCTTCCTTTGATGGAACACAACTCTGAGTACAATTTCATTCTTAGTCGTGCCATAATATGACTCCGGGATTTCATTAATTTCAGCATGGACAATTGATCTACAGTCCCTCAAACAACATTGGTTAAAAACTACATCAGAAGCATTTAGCCCCATCATGGTGAGGAAAACATGTACTTTATCCTCATCTATTTTATTCACTTTCAGCCAAATGTGTAACCTCCATCTGTAATTACACCAGTCCTCTTTGTTAGGGCTGGATTCCCCATGGCCCCTGAATAAACCTTCAGTGCCATTTTTTTTCCTTAATTACCAACCATGCGGACTCACTGTGTATTCGAATACAATGTGTACACAAGGAGAAATCTTTCAAATTGTTCAAGCTTCCTCAAAATCAACTTTAGGAGTTCCGAAAATGTATCACAACATTCTTCAACCCTTAACTACTCAAATGAAATGCAAAAGAAAATTCTATCCCACCCTCCTCATCATCTTTCTGTTGTGTATTGTGCTGAGTAAGACTTAACACATACAGCAGGCAGCCATTATTGAACTAACTTTATTTACACCTCCCAAACAGAGAGGGCAGCAGAGAGGGCTATATAACAAAATGCTCGGCTGTTACAAACGTGTGACTTTACATATGGGGAAAGGATTCACCAGCTGGGTCTCTTTATTCTTGAAAAAAGAAGGGGTGACCCAATAGAGGGACACAAAGTTATGAAAGGTTTTGATAGAGCAGTACAAAGAAAATGTTTCCTCCTGTGGGGAAGAGCATCACTGGAGGCCATCAATATAAGATAGTACCTAAGAAATCCAATAGGGAATTCAGGAAAAGCTTCTTTAGCCAGAGAATGGTGATAATGTGGAACTCACTACCACAGAGAGTAGTTGAAGTGAATAGTGTAGATTTATTGGGAGGCCAGAGAAGTATACGAGGGAGAAGGGAATAGAGGATTACGATGATAGGTTTAAGTGAGAAAAGATGAGAGGAGGCTGGAGTGGAGCATAAACACCAGCATGGACTGGTTGGGCCAAATGGCCTGTTCCTGTGTAATGTATCCTATGTAATCCTATCTAATAGCGGAACAGACTCGAGGATCCTATTCTGCTCCTGTTCCCACCTGCCCAAAACTCTTCGTCACAGTTTTAAACTGAGATCACTGGCCGGTTTATCCATTGCTGTTGTTCGACCAGGTGTCTAGATCATTCCTGAATCTTCTTGCATTTCCACCTTTCCTCTTCTGGTGGGACTGACTTAGGCCAAGGGTGGGGGAACCTATGGCCCGTGGGCCGGATCCAGCCCGTTGGCTCAATTAATCCGACACCCAGCAAGATTTCTAAAAATATAGATCGATGACATTTGATTTGGATTAAAAGCGTCAGCTAAACTATTAAAATAACATTTAAGATTATAATGCCCAAATTCAGCCATTGTATTAAACAATGGGTGAGTTGAACGTTTCTGTGTTCTCTCTTAAAAACCAACTTAACTTTGTTTTTTTTAATGTGTGTGTGTGGCCCGTGACTGGTTTTGTCAATGTGTTACTGGCCTGTGATAAGATAAAGGTTCCCCCATCCCTGACTTAGGGCTCTGGTGGAATCTCTATAGACCCTGTGGCCATTTAGAACTCACTTGGTCTCTTTTTGATAACCAGCCTTTGTCGCTGTTTGTTTTATTTTCCTGCCTTCCCCACCCCCAATTAGAATTAAATCTGAATTTTACAATTTAATTTTCCCAAGAACACCCTCAGGAATGTGAACGGAGCTGAAAATCGAACTACTTCACACCTCCGTGGACTTGTGCTTGTATGAAGGCACTTGCTAACTCTCGATTCCTCTCCTCCCCCCTCTTCTTTCATACCTTGTAATTCTCTTCCCACTTATCGGATCCATCTTCTTTCACTTGGCGCTCTTCCTTGCCATTTTTATTTTAACCACTTGCCTCGACAGACAATTCCCATTCACACATGCCGTTAAAAGAGACAGAGACACTAACTGAACGAGGCAGGTAGTGGAATGGATGTACTAGGGGAATTCTCTGGAGACCTCAGATGGACTGAATTTAATTATAATCTGGTTAATGGTAATTCATTGCGCTTCACCAGGGCTGGGCGGTATTCACGTTATTCAGCGACAGTCAACAGTTACTAAATAAAAAGTGAACTGGAGTTTGTTTTTTGTCTGCCAGTACTTAAGCCTGGACCATCTCAAAAGCAGGAGAGAAAAGTGGAGAGATTTAGGGAGGCAACTCCAGAACTTGGGGCAGAGGCAGCTGAAGGCAGGCCAATGGTGGTGCAATAAAAATTGGAGGTGCAAAGGAGGCAGAATTGGAAGAGTGCAGAGATCTCGGAGGCTTATAGGGCTGAAGGAGATTACAGAGATAGGGCGCATCAAAGTCCCTTGGAGGGCCAGGAAGAGGAGGGTGAGAATTCTAGAATTGAGGTGATGCCTCAAACACAAGTAACCATAAAAAGCCAGCGAAGGGAACAGGATAAATGGCTGAGATGACTCAATGAGTTTCAGGAGAGAGTGAAGGAACTGGGGGAGGTGGGGATGGGGGGAGGTTGGGTCGATAGAATTGACCTAATGGGAAAGGGTTAGGGTGCTAGGACATGAACAGCCTTTCTTGTGGTAACTTTAAGCATGAGTCAACCTGTCTGCCTCTGTCCAGGTGGGTGTTACAAGACTGTAAGGGGAACTCTGTGGAACTACAATTAAAAGCAAAATACTGCAGATGCTGGAAATCTGAAATAAAAACAGAAAATGCTGGAACAACCCAGCAGGTCCAGCAGAATGTGTGGAGAGAGAAACAGAGTTACCGTTCCGAGTCTGTATGAAGAGTCGTCTGGACTCCAAATGTTAACTCTGTTTCTCTCTCCACAGAGGCTGCCGGACCTGCTGGGTTGTTCCGGCATTTTCTGTTTTTATTTCTGCGCAACTACAATCCTGGACAGATGAGAGATGAAATGGGGTTGAGGGCTCTTCTTTATTTGAAGCCACCTTGAGAGTATTCTCCAATCATTTCTTTTTTTTCCAATTTATTCCAAGTCTGCAATTAAGACAACGAGAAAGTAGCCAACTTTCTGCTCCCGACAGCAGTAACACTACCTGTGAGTTGCTTGCTCTGTTCAGCCGCAACCTTTCCCCTCTCAAGCTCTGGAGAACTCGCTTACATGACTGAATACTGCAGTTACTGCAAATTAGGAGTCCTGGGATTGTACATTAATGAGTTCCAGAGTGAGTCAATGCTTCACATCTTCTTACAAGGGGCCTGTGGGGCTGACGACGGGAATCGCAATTGAAAGTAGGCTGCAATTTTAATGCAGCCAGCACCAATCTCCTGCCAAGACAGTTCACATTTAGAGGAACTGAGAAATTCATGTTCTGTCAGTATGGAATGTTTTATTTATTATTTTCCAACCTATGGTGTATTGCGTCTTCATCTCTTTACACATTTACTGAAGGAGACTTTCTGGATCGTAGGAACTGGGTTAGGCCATTCAGCATCTCCAGCCTGTTCCACCATTCAGTGAGATATATCTCAACTCCATCCGACCTGCCTTGGCTCCTGACCCCTCAATACCCATGGCTAGCAGCAAATCTTATTGGTCGTAAGTCCACGCCCAATATGGCCAACCCCACTTTTGGGACAGGCCTGGTGGTCAGTTGATTGTTCCGAGCGAGGGGGACATCAGACAATGGACAAAAAGGAATGCCCACCATTGATCTGCCAATAGTGGCCCTGTGAGGGGAATGGGAGAATTATTCCACAGTCCATTCCTTCTCCCTCCTCTCCTCTCGCAAGAGGGCAGATCACTCGAAGTAATGAAACACTTCATTCCTCAACACAACAATGAACATCACCATCTTAGAGCTGGTTAGACAGAGGTTTCATCACATGATCTTACCTCCTCCAACTGCCCCGCCCAATCAAGCATTCTCCCTCTCCTCCCCATGTCCAGTAAATAAAAGTGTGAAAGGAAATCTTTTACTAAGCTTACTTTTACGCTGCAATTATTTTAACCCCTGTGTTGCTCTTTGAGGTTTGTAAACTGACTTAGGAACAGGAGAAGGCCATTCAGCTCCTCGAGTCTGCTTCACCATTCAATTACACACCCCAACTCTGTTTTACTGCCTTTCCTCCCTATTCCTCGATAGCCCGACCCAAAAAAATTCCATCCACCTCAGTCCTAAAAGCTCCATTTGTCCCCAGTTCCAATGGTTTGTAAAAGAGGGAGTTCCATACCTCCTCTCTCTTTTGTGTGAAAAAGTGTTTCCTGATTTCCCTCCTAAATGCTCTCATATCTAATTTCACATATGTCTCTCCTTCTTGGTTCACCCACCAGAAATTTCTCCATATCTGCCCTATTGAATCCTTTTAACATGTTAAACACATCAGATCACCCCCTCAATCTCCTAAAGTCAAGGGAATACAAAGCCTAGTCTACGCAACTTGTCCAACATAATTTAGCCCAGTACCAAATCTGGTGATCCACACATGCCAATATGCTCTTCCTGAGTTGCAGTGCCCAGAGCTGGACACAGTACTCTAAATACAAATGCAGCATAACCTCCACCTTCTTGTATTCTGCAAGCCAAGGTGAAGTCTTTAGATGACAGCAAAATTGTGCACTAAAAGCTGGGGCGTGCCGAAAAGATGCCACTGAATGATGTCCCTACCACATCTCTGAAATATGCCAAGTGGCAGTATTATGGATAACCTGATGAGCAATTGGGCGGCAGGTGACATCGGTGACTATGTGCAAAGACCAAGCTGAAGAAAAGCTCTGTGGATGGTTGTGTGGTGGGGGGGAACCTATTTCCCCTTGACGATGTCAGACTCACCTCCTCAGCAGCAGTTTTGGGTGGTTTTTGCTCTCCAGGTTCTTTTCAATCAGGTCCGAGAGGAGCTGCTTGAGGACGCCAGTGGCGTACTCCATCTCGCCCTGGAGCGCCGTCATGATCAGCGATGCCACATTGCCCCGGTCACGCATCGAGAAGCTTCGCTGAGCCTCCAAGGTGCGGATGAAGGTCAGAAGGAAGACCTTCTTGTTGAGCAGCTGCCCAAACAGAGTAAGGGCCTTCTCCACGTTAGCTGTCACCTTGGAAAATAAAAGCAAGGAGCAGTGAGCTGCCGAAACCCTCAAGGCACAGATACACAAGGTGTTTCAAAAAAAGAAAACTGACTTTGCAAGACCAACATTTATTGCCCATTCCTAGCTGCCCCGAGATGGTGATAATACAACTGAGTGGCTTGCTTGGTCATTTCAGGGGACAGTTAAGAGTCAATCACATTGCTGTGGATCATGATCACGTGTAGACTGGGTAAGGATGGCAGATTTCTTTCCATAAAGGACATTAGTGAATAATCCAAAAATCTATTCATCTAAGTACGCTTGTCTCTGCGCTACAGTTCCAAAGGCACTGATTCCCCCTGGTATCGCAGCCTTGTATGAGTTCAGAGGTCCCACTTTAGATAGCCAGGTGGTGAGGGATAGAATTGGAGCCTCGTCTCTACACGCTTGCAGAGATACACTTTAGAAATATTCACCTCCAACCTAACAAACCACAGTCTGCACCTGCATAGAGGAGCACAAGTGAATTCCCAGTTAAGACCCATTGCGTGAATTCAATTAAACAAACAATTAACATACAATTAACATCAGAGATCACTGACAGCACTGGGGAGCAATTGCAACACTGCCCAGGTTGATCCTGTCTGCACCCAACACACACACACAGCTGTTTGCACGGGTCGTTGGACTTCCAACAATTTTCCACAGAAGCCTCGAAGTGACTGCGGGAGATGATTCAAATTAATCTAAAGATGACAACTTGGAAAGCTGTGGTTTTCAATCCCCTATGCAGGGATTTCGCCACTCGCAGAGGAGTAGGGACACAGGAACTAGAGTAAATCATTCAGCCGCATGGGCCTGTTTCACCACTCAACGAAGCCGTGGTTCTGTATCTTTACTCCAGCCTTCGGCTTGCAAAATCCATCGGTCTCGGGTTTATAATTACGAATTGAGTGGGCACCTTCAGCTTTTTATGGGGAAAGATCTCCACGCCCTGCGTGTGGGAGTGTGAGGAGTATGGGTAACAGGTACCGCCATTAGACCTGTGATCACTCTTCCATAACTCAAACGACTTCAGATATGAGCGTGACGCTTTTACTCATAAAACACACTGCAGAATGTTCAAGGAAGAGCCTCGACAGCCTGATCGCGCCCGGCTATTCTGATGTCACTGGTCTAATGTCGACATCTTACATTGCGATTCTCATGAAATCCAGGCAAAGGGACAAAGTCCACAGGATAGAACATAAGAACGAGGAGCAGGAGTAGGCAATTCAGCCCCTCGAGCCTGCCCCGCCATTCATTACGATCATGGCTGATCTCATTTCGGCCTCAACTCCAATTTCCCACTCTCTCCCCCATAACCTTTCAACCCGTGACTAATTAAAAATCTGTCTATCTCCTCCTTAAATTTATTCAGCTTCCCGGCATCCACTGCACTCTGAGGTAGTGAATTCCATGACCCTTTGAGAAAAGTAATTCCTCCTCATCTCTGATTTAAATCTACCACCCCTTAGCCTAAAACTACGGCCTCTCGTTCTAGAATGCCCCACAAGGGGAAACATCCGCTCCACGTCTACTTTGTCCATCCCCTTTAGCATCTTATATACCTCAATTAGATCTCCTCTCATCCTTCTAAACTCTAGCGAGTATAGACCTAAACTGCTCAGTCTCTCCTCATAAGACAAGCCCCGTATCTCTGGAATCGATCTAGTGAACCTCCTCTGAACCGCCTCCAATGCAACTACATCCTTCCTCAAGTAAGGGGACCAAAACTCCCACTAAGGCTGAAGAGAGCTGTGGGGGGGGGGATGAAGTAAATCAGGGAAATAGTGGCCAGGTGACACTGTGCTTGAGCATTATAGAATGATACAACACAGGGGGGGCCATTCGGCCCATCATGTCTGAGCCAGCTCTTTGAAAGTGTAATCCAATTAACCCCATGTCACCTCCCAAAGCCCCGCAATTATTTCCCCTTCCAGTAAATCCATTACCCTTTACCCTTTCAGGCATTGCATTCCAGATCACAACAACTCAACAGTAATTATTTTTGTGGCTTATATCTGGAGGAGAATTGGCTCGGCCAAGAACTGCCTTCTCTCTGTCATTTTTCTCTTGGTTTCCTGCCATTTCATTTTTAAACAAAGGGAGCGAAGGCAGTCTTGAGGAATGGAACACTCTGCCACTTTTTCCAAAAAGCTGCTTATGTTGTCACTCTACAATGCACTTTACCCCCAGACTCAGAACGACATTCGAAGTCTGTCTCTTGCAGAAGGGAGACAGGGCTGGGGGGGAGGTTTTGAGTTTTAAGCTTCGAGGTCCTGGAAGGGAGCGAGTTACTGGGTGAAGCGTCCGAATTTCAACGCAAGTGAGAGGTGGGCCCTCTAAGGGCAGTTAGGGACGGGCAGTAAATGCTGGCCTAGCCACGGCGAAGCCCCACATCCCACGAGTGGATAAAACAAAAAACCTCCATGGCCTTGAGCACCGGGTGATCCTCGATCCCTGGGAAAAGGACCCTCATGGCGTACGTTCGGTAATCGAGGAACGGGATCCCAGCACCATCCAGCTCACTGGTGAGTTCGTGGATATCAGTCTGCAGCTCGGCAAAAGCTGAAAAAAAAAGAGAAGAGGGCAACGTGAGAGAGGATGGTGCAGAATATTGCAGCACGCGAGGCCATTCAGCCCATCAGGCCTGTGATGGCCCTTTGAGAGAATTCTCCAATGCGTCCCACCACTCACCCCCAACCCCCGCTCTTTCCTCGCTGTCTTACGAGTTATTCCGGTACCAGTGTTTATCCAATTCCTTTCGAAAGTCACCACTGAATCTTGCAGCGCACTCCAGATCACAACAACTCTGCCTCGTGTAAACGTAATTTCCTCATCCCTCCAAATAAGCAAAACCGAAGCAAACTTCTAGCCATCTGAACAATCTGTCGCTAAGGACTAAAAGCGTGCAGGCACTCGCGTGCGCACCGTGAAAGCTCCTGGACAAACCTGCGGTGGCACTGAATGCAGGTCAAGACATCAGAACAGTGGCCTCCCACGGACGAGTTATGAAGATAGATTGCACACCCTTGCCAGGAAAGACAGAACTCTCCACACTTGATGCGCGGGCTGTAATTTTAATTTGCTGCTGCGAATTAGAAACATAAAGGCCACAGCCCAGTCCTTCACCCAGAAGAGAATCCATCCCAACAAAACAGGTTTTAACGGGAGAAAAAAAAAAGATGGAATTTGTCAGGGGGAAGATAACAAAAAATGGAAAATCTATGCCATGACTGCGGGGAGAAGTGATTCATTCTGGAGTAGCCAGCTGAGATAAGGCTCGGCCCAGACATCCGGCCTACCCCTCAGGCTTCACAAATCCTCAAGAGAAGTTTTTCATCTTTTACCATCCCCCCCCCCGCCCCCTTTGATAAGGACGTACAGAAACTTGATTTTTATTAGCATCGTCCAAGCCTTCTCTGTGCCCCTCTGCTGAAATCCTGTGCTTTCATTATCACGCTGAAGTGAATCATTGATAATTCTCCCCGTGACACGTCTCTGCACTGAAGCGCTTGAAATTTGCTTGCAAGTCTTCTTTATTTCTTTTTTTTTGAAGTGGTGAGGTTTATTGTGTTTGTGTCGGCTGTGGCTCAGTTGATAGCAGTCTTGCCTCTGACTCAAGGTTATGGGGCCAAGTCCCACTCTAGGACTTGAGCACCAAACTCAAGCCTGACACTGCAGTGCAGCGCTGAGGGAGTGCTGCACTGTCGGTGGGGCCATCTTTCAGATGAGGTGTTAAACTAAGGCCCTATCTGCCTGCTGGGTTGGACGCAAGCGACCCCATGACACTGTTTCAAAGAAGAGCAGGAGGAGTTAGCCCCAGAGTCCTGGCCGACATTTGTCCTCCAAATCTCATCGCAAGAACAGGTTATCTGGTCATTGTCGCATTGCTGTATGTGGGAGCTTGCTGTGTGTAAATTGGCAGCTGCATTTCTGATTTTACAACAGTGGCTACACTTCAAAAGTACTTCACTGGTTGTAAAGCACTTTGAGACATCCAGGGGAAAGCACTATATAAATGCAAATCTTTCCTTCTTTACTACACGACAATTAAATTGACATTGTGTGAGGTGGGAAACCTAAAAGCTCTAAAAAGGAGTGTGTTGCTCCCTATCTTTGAAGAAATCACGGCCTTGCTCCACACCCACTTGAGTTGCCGACCCTCCAGGGTGGTACTGGAGTCACCAAGAATTAATCTCGTGGACGCATTGCCAGGAGCAAAATCCTGGGAGAGGGAAACATACTGGCATTTGGAAAAAAAAAAGTCTTTCACCCCTTTCATTTCACAATTTTGTCCATTGGTTCCAAAACCATTTGGAAAGGGTGGGGGAAAAGTGGTTGCTTAACCGGTAAAGGCAGCTGCAGGCCAGAGGACATCAGATGGAAAACGTCAGGAACATGTCCAATCAGAGTTCGCCACACTATATGGCCCATATCCATATCATGCCGAATTTCGACTTGAATTTGAACTTGATTAATTTCATAAAATAATCTTTGACTTTTGGTTTAAAACACTCAGTGATGTGCCTCTGAGGGTTAGGGCAAGAGGTGCAAGGTGGGTGGGGAGGGTGAGATGTGAGGAAGAATCTTTTCACACGCGAGTAGCAATGATCTGGGAACTCGCTGCCTACAAGATGGGGTGGGGGGGGGGGGGAAGCCAAGATGATGAATGGTTTCTAAAGGAAATTGGATGGGCACTTGAAGGGAATAAACTTGCAGGGCCATGGGGATAGAGCGGGGGAATGGGACTGACTGGATTGCTGCACCAAGGGCCGGCCTGGGACTTCGATGGGCAAAACGGCTTCCTTCTGTGCTGTAATGACTCTATCGTTCTATGTCCAATTCCCATCTTCGGGGCACTGTGGCTGGCAACTTCAGCAGAGACGTCAGTAAACCAGAAACGGAGAGAACGTGCAATTAGGATTTGTCTCTTAGCTCCAGTGAAACCTCCTGAGAAACCTCTAAATCACTCCAGAATATTTAACAAGGACCTGTGGTGCCCTGAGCTCAGCAGTCGGAGCTTCATTATGTGAAGGTTCTGGGGCTTTCTATCCACACCATGTTACATATTTTGTCATTTTCCTTTTTAAAAGCATTATTAACAAGCTCTGGGCAAAGGGGAACAAGAATATTTTCCAAAGAAATGGTATTCAGGGAGGCAGGGAAACATTCAGAATTTTGTTCAGTATTATTTGGCGAGGTTAGCATTTTCTGTACATCCCTTCTTACTCTAGGTAGCACCATCCGTAGGGGAACAGAGGAGTTATGATTTGGATTTTAATAAAGTAAAGGGGGGGGGAAAGAGTTCCCAGTGGCAGAAGGCTCAATATCGAGAGGATACAAATTTAAGACAGTTGGCAGAAGAACCCAAACGGAGAATTCTTTCTTACGCACGAGTTGTGACCTGGAAAGTGCAGCCTTAGAGGTTGGTGCAGATTTAACAGTAACTTTCAAATAGATAAATACTTGAGGCGGAACATTTTTGCAGGGCTCTGGGGAGAGAGGGCAGGGTATGGGAATGAATTGGATAGCACTCTGAAAGAGCTGACGCAGGCTCGATGGGCCGAATGGCCTCCTTTTGTGCTGTATCGTTCTATAATGCCATAACTCTCCTGGTATCCTGAACGGCAAGTCCTTCAGCCAATAATCCTCAGGCAAAAAAAAAATCACACTGCCGCTTGCAGGAGTTTGCTGTGCGCAAATTGGCTGCCATGTTGCAATAGTGACTACATGTCAAAAGTCCTTCATGGGCTGTGAAGCGCTTTGGGGCATTTTGAAATTGTCAAAGGCGCTATAGCAATGCGCATGCTTTATTTCTACTTCTTTTAAGGGCGTGGTGTCCTTGGGCCAAACGACCCCCTTCTGTGCTGTGCCACGGCTCCAATATCACAGACCAGGCAAGTGCTAGGTTCAAATTGATCGGCTACCCCCCGCCCCCACGACCTTAAAACCTACCTCTTTGACCAAGCTTTTGGTCACCTGGCCTAATATCTCCTTACAGGGCTCGGCGCCATATTTTATTTTATAATTATAAGTGAAACTCCTTGGGATGTTTTATCACTTTAAATACAAGCTGTTGTTGACCTCATCTGCCGAGCATCTGGACAGTGCAGCAGATCTCAGAAGCCCCCCCGGACACACGGAGGTTGTAATGAGCCTTCTCACTACCCCTTTGAAAGTGTTTATTGGGCCCAGCTGTGATGCTTCCAAAAGCCAAACTGCCTTGACTTCGCTGCCCAGTCTGAGACGTGCTGATAAGCCGGAGGGCAGGTAATATCCATGGAGCTGCAGCCAAAGCCACCATGTGGGGTAACTGAGGCGAACAGGATAGATGTTTACATGGGGAAGCTGGATAAGCGGGAAGGAAGAGAAGCTTATGTTGAAGAAGCGAGGAGACTCCACGTGGAGCATTAGGACCAGCACGGACCACGTTTCAGGGCTGTAAATACAATGGAATTCTGCACCCTCGGAGCAGTGAAAATGAGAGGCAGCAGGAATAACCGGCCAGAGGGGATGTGTTTTCCAAGTGACGGGGGACTGATGGTTCAAGCTCCTACCTTCCTTGCATTCCAGAGCCACCCGAGACTCCAGGTTGTCCATCTGTAGCTGCAGCCGCTTCAGCGTGCGGTCGGCATCTCGCGACTTCCTCTTGTAGGCGATGAGCACGATGACGATGATGAGCAGCAGCAGAGCCCCCCCTCCCCCGATCCCCAAGGCAGCCGGCATGGTGAGGAGGCTGTCCGAGTAGATGTGCAGGACTCCTGGCGAGAACTCCAGACCTCCCACCTTAATCTGCAAGAAAAGAGAGAGAGAGAGAGAGAGAGAGTTACACTTTGCGCTATCATCCCTTCCGTCACTTTGTGCCTTCCACCCTATCAGAATGTTGACTCATAGTTGGAACCCATCCGTTAAGCACAAACTTGACCAAGGCTTTCAATTCACTCACTTCCATCAATCTTTTGTTCCCTCTTCCCTGGTTGGGGCAGAGTTCCATAAGGAAAAGACAAACTTGCATTTATATAGCACCTTTCAAGTCCTCAGGACATTCCCAAAGTGTTCTGCGGCCAAGTACAGCTGCTTCCACAAACGTGGAAACCAATTAGCCCTCGGCTGGATCCCACAAGTGGCATCAATGACCACTCGATCGTTTTGTGAAGGTTTGGCTGACAGATGCTGGGCGAACTCTTATCTGCTCTTGTCTGAATTACTCCGTGGATGGGCTTTCTACGCCCACCTGAACGGTCTTAATGGCCCCTCTGAAAGACGGCAACTCAGAGAGTGCAGCATTCTCTCAGTATAGCGCGCTGAAGTGTCAGCCTAGGTTATGTGCTCAAGTCACTGGGATCCTGGTACATTAATGGGCACCAGGCCAGGTTCCTCAATCTCAGATACACCGTCATAACTGAGTGAGAGGAAGTCAGACACTGAAGAGAATGCCACCCTCAGGGAACCCCCTCGTAGCCATCTTTTTAGCATTGGCAAAGTCCCAGTAACATGCTCACCAACCTCAATCGAATCTCTTTTTTAATCTCTGAGCCACCGTGGTGTGGAAACGAGAGAAAAGCAAAGGAAAAAAAAAAAGACATTTAAATTAACTGCTCTTGTGTCAAACTTAGATTCTAACAAACTTGGTTGGTGAATTTAGGAAACGTCTTGTACTTCTGCAGCGCAAGTCTTCAGGGCCTGTGAAATATGCCATGCAGTTTGGCGTCCCACGCCTCTTGCCACAATCCCCACGTTCCCACGTTTCCTGTGAAGCAACGGAAGAACGGAGCCTTCCGACAAATGGGGGATGACCGTATCCACTCCAACATTCCTGAAGATCGATGAGCCATTTGGGAACCGGCGGAGGATCTGCTATCAAAAGAAATTAATGCTACAGGGAATTGGGTAAACTAAATTAAAGGGGACTTAGCGTACGCAGTCCTAATGAATTAAAATCAGCGCCACGTGCTTCGTATGAGATGCAACAGGATGGAGTGCAGTACCAGGCGAGGCATCTAATTGAGGCTGGCCTGCCTGTTTAACGGCTGTGAGGGATTCCATCACACAGCATTGAAGAAAAGCAGGGACTTAAGCTGGTCTTTCATCTGACTGACGTGTTGTGGGACCCAGCTGTGCAGGAATTGGCCGACATCATCGCAGCGATTACACTTCAAAAGTGATTTGCCGGCTATAAAGTACTTTGGCACATCCTGTGGCCGAGAGTCTAAATGCAAGCTCTTCCTTACTCGACAGCACAGGCCAGGCTTCCCTAAAATGAATAAAAAGTTGACACTTCTCTGCACTGCGCAGCAACCAGACGGCCTCACTGATTAGCCCGCTTTCTTCGACTGACCCTGCACACTGGAGATAATCGCGGTGACAGTGGGTTAGAGAGGAAGGAGGGAGCGAATGAATAAATGAAGCCTTTAATGCACTTTACTGTCTAGTTCACAGAGGGACAAGATCCAACATCTGCAAGAAAGCACAAGCCCAGTCGTCATGTTCAAACGCCAGTCTCGATTAGCCACGTCGCTGCAGCACAGCACAGGCACAATGGGCCAAATGGCCTCCTTCCGCACTGCCTCATTCTATGATTCTACCCCGGTGTGATCCATTTGGATTGTGCAGTTGGGTTAGCCAGGTGTTTATCTGGGGTAAGAACATAAAATGCTGGAAACGCTCCAACGTCAGCAAAACTGAAACATTGACTCTGTTTCTCTCTCTCCACAGAAATTGCCTGACCTGCTGAATCTTTCCGACATTTTCTCTTTCTATTTCAGGCCTCTAGCCAACTGCAGCATTTTCCTTAATCTTGAGCGAATGCTCAGAGAACTCACTCAGAGGACGGAAAGGGGGAATAGGGAGGTTTGGACCCATATAAAAAGAATGGTATGAGATAATGCATGTGGCCTAAGAAATATAAGATAATTTGCAAGCATGACCCTGAGTTTCCTGTTGTTTGTCATTTCAATTCTCCGCTGTGCTCACACTCTGACCTCTCTGTCCTTGGCCTGCTACAGTTTCAATGAAGCTCAATGCAAACTCAAGCCACAACAACTCATCTTTCAACTTGACATCTACAACCTTCTGGACTCAACGCCAAGTTCAACAATTTTAAATCATAACTTCTGCTTTTGTTTTCTATTTTTTTTTTTGCTTGGCTTTGGCTTTTTTTCTGGTTTTATCCCTTCCTTTGCATTTGGATGGCTGCTATTCAGCCATTTACACCTCATCTGGACACATCTTTTCTTTCTTTATTCTACCCGTTACTACTCCCTTTGGCTTTTGTGCCATAAAACCTTTTGTCATTTAATCTCTTCTGCCCTTTACCCTATCGGACCTTTCGTTTTGATCTATCTCCAATTTTACTTGCTCAAAACCTATTACATTTTCTTTGTGCCACTATCAGCACTGTCTTTAGTCTTTAACACTGCCATTAACACTCCCTTTGTCTTGTGTCTATGACATCTTTGTCAATCTCTCCTGAGCTCCCACCCATCCCTGACCTTCTATTTTCTCCACCTGCTCCAACCCCTCTCTTCAACAGTACAAAATCCATCACGTTTCTACCTCTCTTCAGCCCTGAAGGAGAGTCATACCGACGCGAAACGTTAACTCTGTTTCTCTTGCCACAGATTCTGCCAGACCTGCCGAGTTTTTCCAGCATTTTCTGTTTTTATTTCGGGTTTCCAGCCTCCGCAGTATTTTGCTTTAACCTATTACATTTCTATCTTTCCTCGGTTCTGACAAAGGGTCATTGACATGAAACGGCAACTGTCTTTCTCTCCGCTGATACTCCTCGGCCCGTTGCTTATTCCCAACATTCTTTCGTTTTTATTTTGCTTTTGAGCGGGTGTGGCTAGCGTCTATGAAATAATGGTTTCTTCAGAATGGGCGGCGAGGAGCCAAGGCACTGGAAACCCCTTTCTTTTCCCGGAAAACTAGCACATCATCAAATGGTTAAGCACAAATGGTATTTTATGAATTCCTTAGAGACTCATAATTCTGTTACTAATTAAACCATTTGATGAAAACAGTACCATATGGGGACACGCGCACTCACAGAAATAATAAGAAAGTCCGAGTTCACTGCAAGAATTTATTTATTCAGCGTGCGCTGGACCCATTACCCTAACGGCAGGCAGCCAGTTAGAAAGGCATTTTGTCGAGCAATCCACTTTCTGCTAAACATTAAGCTGAAGGTGAATCATTTTAGATGACCCTCCTTCACCTCCACCTGCTTAAATAGCCACAGCGCCATCTCAGAGTGAGGTAAGTTCAAGATTGGGTCACTCTAGTCAGCTGCAGATAAACGGTTGACTGACTCGAAGCTTAATTACGATTCAGTCGCAGAATTCCAACGGGTTAAAATTCATCCCCGTTCACTCTCTGGAATCCCAAGGGGCCAAAACCCGTCCACCTTTACTCCCAGTCTGCCAGATTCAGGTTAGCCGTTCCTGTTGGCTCCTGTTGTAGAGGATTCCAATACTCAAATCCCTTCCCATTCACTCCCCTCGTACAGGATTCCAAAAGCACTTCTTATCTCCTTAATTAACCAGAGAATCGTGGAATGGTTAGGAGACAGAAGGAGGCCATTTGGCCTGTCGTGTTCACGCTGGCTCTTTGCAATTCACCTAGTCCTAACTCCCCTATCTTTCCCCCATAGCCCTGCAAACCTTTTTCTTCAGGTGCTTATCGGAAGTCATGTTTGAATCTGCCTCCACCACACTGCCAGGCAGTGCATTCCAGATCCTAACCACTCCCTGCCGCCATTGCTTCTTTCCTCAATCACCTTAACCTGGTTCTCGATCTTTCCGCCAATAGGTGTGGTTTCTCCCCATCTACCCTGTCCAGACCCCACCCCGCTCCGTCGTGATTTCCATTCTCTATCAAATCTCCTCTTAATCTTCTCTCCTCCAAAGGGAACAGCCCAAAGGTTCCCCAATCCATCCACAGAGCTGAAGCCCCTCATCCCTGGAACCATTCTCGTGAATCTTTTCTGTGCCCTCCCTAAATGCCTTCACATCCTTCCCGAAGTGCTGCGCCTAGGACTGGACACAATCGTATTGCACAGGATTGTAATGAATTAAAAGACTTCACTTTCACGCAAACTGTAGAAGATTCTAATGAGCTAAACTGCTCCCGCAGACGCTGATATTGTTTTGGGTTCCAACAGCCCAAATCCCTATTGACGCCAAATATCTGGAACCTTTGATTCAAGCCATCAAATATTTGCAGGCAGCAGTGCATTTTACAAATCCAAGCACTTTGTGCACAAAACAAAGGCATATGTTTGTTGAGGCTTTTCTTGTTTTAGCCCTGGATGGAATTGCTGAGTGAAGAGTTTAAAATCCTCACCTCGCTACAAAGATTTGCAAATTACCCATTTTTAATCCAGAGTTTTAGAGCCAGATTCACCCAGGCAGAAACTAAATGACTTCACAAAGCGTTTACGCATTTATCAGGGGCTGATCTGCTCTTCCTGACTAGTCTGACAATCTCTCTGTTCATGTGATATTGGCTTCTCAGCACTGGAATAACAGCAACAAATCAAAATCAACCTAATTTGGCATGTTCAGCAGATGCCAGAAAAGAATAGCTGCGATTCTGTGTGAACGTGTCACACAGGAGAAACATGGCACATAAAATATTCATTGGCACAGAGAGGACGGAGCATAATGATCAGCAGACAATGTTTGCACTGCCTACCTGTTCAAGTCTGCGCAGGTACAATAGAGTGGGCAATCACTTAATCCTGATATAAGCCATTTAAGTAGTCACTGTGATTCAGTGGGTCAAACCCTTGAATCTGAAGGCCATTAGCTCAAGTCTCACTCCAGCGATGTAAGCAGAGAAATCTAGGTTGACACTCCCAGTGCAGCACTGAGGAGTGCTGCACGGTCACAGGTACAGTCTTTCAGACAAGCTGAAAAATCATGGCCCTGACCTCTTAGCTGGACATAAAAGATTCCAAGAAGTGAGTGTTCTCCCAGGTGTCCGGACCAATATTTACATTTTTTAATTCATTTTTATGGGGATGTGGGCTTTGCTGGCTAGGCTAGCATTTATTGCCCATTCCTAATTGCCCTTGTGAAGGTGGTGAGCTTCTTGAACTGCTGCAGTCCATGTGGTGTAGGTACACCCACAGTGCTGTTAGGGAGAGAGTTCCAGGATTTTGACCCAGTGACAGTGAAGGGACGGCGATATATTTCCAAGGCAGGATGGTGAGTGACTTGGAGGGGAACTTCCAGGTGGCGGTGTTCCCATCTATCTGCTGCCCTTGTCCTTCTAGATGGTAGTGGTTGTGGGTTTGGAAGGTGCTGCCTTAATGAGTTTCTGCAGTTCATCTTGTGGATGATACACACTGCTGCTACTGTGCATCGGTGATGGAGGGAGTGAATGTTTGTGGATGGGGTGCCAATCAAGTGGCCTGCTTTGTCCTGAATGGTGTCAAGCTTCTTGAGTGTTGTTGGAGCTGCACTCATCCAGGCAAGTGGGGAGTATTCCATCACACTCCTGAATTGTGCCTTGTAGATGGTGGTCAGGCTTTGGGGAGTCAGGAGATAAGTTACTCGCTGCAGGATTCCTAGCCTCTGACCTGCTCTTGTAGCCACAGTATTTATATGGCCAGTCCAGTTCAGTTTCTGGTCAATGGTAACCCCTAGGATTCAGTGATGGTAATGCCATTGAATGTCAAGGGATGTTGGTTAGATTCTCTCTTGTTGGAAATGGTCATTGCCTGGCACTTGTGTGGCATGAATGTTACTTGCCACTTGTCAGCCCAAGCCTGAATATTGTCCAGGTCTTGCTGCATTTGGACATGGACTGCTTCAGTATCTGAGGAGTCACGAATGGTGCTGAACATTGTGCAATCATCAGCAAACATCCCCACTTCTGACCTTATGATGGAAGGAAGGTCATTGACGAAGCAGCTGAAGATGGTTGGGCCGAGGACACTACCCTGAGGAACTCCTACAGTGATGTCCTGGAACTGAAATGATTGACCTCCAACAACCACAATCATCTTCCTTTGTGCTAGATAGGACTCCAACCAGCAGAGAGTTTTCCCCGATTCCCATTGACTCCAGTTTTGCTAGGGCTCCTTGATGCCACACTCTGTCAAATGCAGCCTTGATGCCAAGGGCAGTCACACTCACCTCACCTCGGGAGTTCAGCTCTTTTGTCCATGAACCAAGGCTGTAATGAGGTCAGGAGCTGATTGGCCCTGGCGGAACCCAAACTGAGTCAGTGAGCAGGTTATTGCTAAGCAAGTGCCGCTTGATAGCACTGTTGATGACCCCTTCCATCACTTTACTGATGATGGAGAGTAGACTGACAGGGTGGTAATTGGCCAGGTTGGGTTTGCCCTCTTATTTATGTACAGGACATACATAGGCAATTTTCCACATTGCCGGGTAGATGCCAGTGTTGTAGCTGTACTGGAACAGCTTGGCTAGGGGCGCGGCAAATTCTGGAGCACAAGTCTGCAGTACTATTGCCGGAATATTGTCAGGGCCCATAGCCTTTGCAGCATCCAGTGCCTTCAGCTGTTTCTTGATATCATGTGGCATGAATTGAATTGGCTAAAGACTGGCATCTGTGAGACTCCGGCTCGGCACTCAGCCTTTCTTGCTGAAGGCTGTTGTAAATGTTTCAGCCTTATCTTTTGCACTGATGTGCTGGGCTCCTCCATCATTGAGGATGGGGATATTTGTGTAGCCTCCTCCTCCAGTGAGTAGTTTAATTGTCCACCACCATTCATGACTGGATGTGGCAGGACTGCAGAGCTTAGATCTGATCCGTAAGTTGTGGGATCGCTTAGCCCTGTCTATCACTTGCTACTTCTGCTGTTTGGCACACAAGTAGTCCTGTGTTGTAGCTTCACCAGGTTGATACCTCATTTTTAGGTATGCCTGGTGCTGCTCCTGGTATGCCCTCCTGCACTCTTCATTGAACCAGGGTTGATGCCCTGGCTTGGTGGTAATGGTAGAGTGGGGGGTATGCCGGGCCATGAGGTTACAGGGTGTGGCCTCATGCTGTTGCTGCTGGGGGCTGAGCTGCTGTTGATGGCCTTATCAGTCAGAAGTAAAGCAGATTATTTGGTCATTTTTGCATTGCTGTTCATAGCTCCAAAGAAGAGTCATATTGGACTCGAAATGTTAACTCTGTTTCTCTGTCCACAGCTGCTGCCAGACTTGCTGAGTTTTTCCAGCACTTTGTTTTTATTTTCTATTTGTGGGATCTTGCTGTGTGCAAATTGGTTGCTGTATTTCCTACATTACAGCAGTGACTACACTTAAGCAGTTCACTGGCCAGCAAACAGAGTTTGGACCTCCTTAGGTTATGAAAGGCATGTTGTATTTGGTTTGACCATCCTTGTTACAATTATTAAATTACTCAGCAGAGCCCCCCCAACTCCAGTGCCTCTCCTGGTTTGGGAGCATCTGCAAACTGGAATTTTGTGTCAATAGGCACTACATCAGCCTGTTTCCAATCTACTAGCACACTGCCATTACCCTCCCCCACCGCCCCGCCATCCCCAAGCCCCCCGACCCCCTGACCATCCCCCCACCATCCCTCCCCACCCCAGCACCACCCTATCACAGTGTCCACAGGCTCTGCCTGTGCTTATTACTGCCCCATGTTATATTTAGTACTCAGGTACCATCCTAGGTTTCAAAGCTGCTTTCACACCGTTGCCCTGATTTGGATTCAGCACCAGCGAGACGCTGTCCACTCAGTTTGAGGCAGGTCCCTGGGTCTTCTGCCTCGCCTGTAGTTTGTTGCCCCAGCTGCAGACAAAGGCCGGATGAACAGGAGCCGGCTCCTGGATCGGGGGCAGCACAAACAAACAGCCCGATTGGTCCACGTTGGTGCAAACCATCCTGCTCCAATCACTTTCCCCCCTTTGTCGAATTCTGAGGGTTTTCCTGAGGCAGAGAAAGGGCAGAGCGTGCACCCACCTGTACCCACCCCCCCCCACCCCACCTTCCCGAACTGCCCCCACCCTCCCACAACTTTGCTCCCGGTCTTATGCCATCTTATTTTGTCGGGGGGGGGGGGTAAAACCAGGCTGAGGCTGGGATCGCCGGAACAGGAATGGGCTCTTCAACCCTGTGAGGCTGTTCCTTCAGCGAGACCATGGATGGTCTGCACAATAACTCCATCCAGCCAGCTTGGTCCCATAATCCTCAAGCCCCCTGGGCAG